>NC_041403.2:9413975-9713975 GCF_900747795.2 Erpetoichthys calabaricus
AACCAATTGTATCTTAGATCTTGTAAGTCGCTTTGGATAAAGATGTCGGCCACATAAATCAATTTAAATTATTACGTCATTTTCTAACCTAAACTGAAACGGCGCCAGGGTTGTATGGCTAGAGCTCATTCCAGTGAGAACAGGGCGCAAGGCAGGACAGGACGCCAATCCATCGTAGGGTGAACCCACGCTGCCCGATTCACCTGACCTACGTGTCTTTGGATAGAAGGAGGAAAACCATGCAGACCCGAGGAGAACATGCAAACCCCATACAGAGACGACACGGGATGTGAACCCCCTTACTGTGAGGTAGAGGCGCTACTACTACACCACCATGTCGCCCACCGTTATTACTGTTATTGTTATGTGAATGCAATATATAAATGTTAAGAACGATATCTTGAAATGTCCCCTTTGTTGATCGCTTTATTAAGGTAGAAGTATAAACTTAACAGACACTGTGGGGGGTAAACTTACTTTGGACAATTTGACACGGGCAGGGCAAAAAAAAAAGTTGTGGACCCCCTGACTTAAAGGTACAATAGTAGTTTGTTTGGCTATGAACTTTAGGACCCAGCAGGTCTGATTAATGTTTTGGCCCACATTGGATCACCCAGTCATTATCTGTCCTTTGGGACAAACGATAACTTAAGTTCAGAATAACAGGAGAGTTTGTGTTCATAGCCAGGCCAAGGAGAAGACACTGAGACCAAAACTCTCACTAGAACAGTGGGGTCTTCCTGTCTAGCCGGGCAGGTCAGGGGGCAGCGCACCACCTCGGCACCATGGCAGTTATGAAGTGATGCCTCCTTCCAGGTGGTCTTGCTTCCTTTGCTCAAGATCCCTGAAAGTCCTGAACCCAGTGGCTCTCGACTCTTCCGGAAGGTGAGGGTCTTCCATCCCCTTCATAATGCGATCAGCCTTCCTGTGGGCGACTGCTGCAGAGCTACTCCCGCGGAGATCAGAAACGAGTCCTGTCTGCCGTTTCGGAGCTGTGTGAGGTTTTTACGGTGGCTAGAGTGCTGATCCTGCCACCAACCCCCCAAGTTTTCCCTGCAATGGTGCCCGTCTAGCAGTGCTCGCTTTATTCTTTTTCTAAAGTGCCCACCTACAGCGAACGTCAGCCCAAGGTATTTTACAAACGTGGAGCTTTAGGACAATTGTTTGCATATACAGATGTCACACCTGGTGCACGTGGAGAGAAGCCCCTGTCTGAACTACTAGCAAGTCAGATGAGTAACTAAACCAGTAGGGGGCGCCATAAGCTGACGATATCCAGCACATTTTTGGGACTGGCTCATCCAGTAAGCGCCACAGTTTCATCTGACAAATCAGACAACGCAGACCTGATTAAACTGCACATTGCTGACTGTTGCAGATCCTCACCTCCTCTCTGTTTCCTTTCCCTTTGACCCCGCAGTGACCGTCCTCGCTATCTGCATCTCCTTGGCTCTGGTGCTATCGGCGGCCGTGGGTATTGCGACTTCAGGAAGGCTGATTCGGTAAGTGCGTTCTGCTCTTCAAATATCAACATCTTCTTTTTAAGCCATTAATACAGGAAGAGTCTAATGGGCAGGGCCCTGAGTTATGCTGTGTTACTCGTGTAATAACTGAAGCGACAGAAACAAAATAAATACAATGCATACCTTGATAGATGTGTAACGATCCAATCATATTTGCCGTTGAAAATGGTCACCGCCTTCATGCAAACTGAACCTCCATATTGGCACTCAGTACACATGCAGTTTTGCTTTCTTTGCAGGCCTCTGACATGTCGAAAATGACCTTCCCGTCTCTTGGGCGAGGCGTCGTAAAGGTTTCATTGGCAATCGCAGGAGACAATTGCGGACATCATCCACAATGTGTTGTGACATTTTTGGTTGGCCTCCATGATGCGTAGGCCGCACTGATCCTGTGATTTCCAATCTCTGTGCCGGTTTCAGAATAACAGTGTTTCCCTAACGTTGCACTTCTTCCTGAATGCTGCACGAGACTGCTTGATGGAACCGGTACACCGATACGTCCGCATAAGAAACGTCCTCTGCTCGTTCGTGTACGCCATCCTTCCCTGTACTGAATTAAGAGGTGAACTGCCAGTGCATTAACTTTATGTACACAGGAGCTCACTGTACAGTCGTGGCCAAAAGTGTTTGAGAATGACAACAGTGTTGGTTTTCACAAAGTTTGCAGCTTCAGTGTTTTTAGATCTTTCTGTCAGATGTCTCTCTGGGATACTGAAGTAGAATTACCAGCACTTCATGAGTTTCAAAGGCTTTTATTGACAATGACATGAAGTTTATGCTCATATTTGCAGTGCTGGCCCTTCTTTCTTTTTCAAGACCTCTGCAATTCACCCTGGCAGGCTGGCAAATAACTTCTGGGCCAAATCCTGACGGATGGCAGCCCATTCTTGCAGAATCAATGTTTGGAGTTTGTCAGAATTGGTGGGTTCTTGTTTGTCCACCCGCCTCTTGAGGATTGACCACAAATGGGATTAAAGGTCTGGGGAGTTTCCTGGCCATGGACCCAAAATTTCGATGTTTTGCTCCCCATGCCACTTAGTTCTCACGTTTGCCCTGTGGCCCAGTGCTCTATCATGCTGGAAAAGGCATTGTGGGTCACCAAACTGTCCTGTTCTGTCCAAGCTGAAGAGATGTACAGACAGACATGCGGACACATCAGAAACATCTGCCATGTCCTCAAAGTTGTCCAGATCTAATTATGCAATTTTCATTACGCTATAACTTATTAAGTTTATTACATAGAGAATTCACAGCACCTGCCCTGCACATAGAGATTTCACTTCAAATTCTTTTTGTTGCCGATAGATGGCAGCACCTGCCCTGCATTCCAAAATGGCAGGGAGACAGTTGTCAGTCGAACAGTTGCATAATTAGATCTGGACCACCCTGAATATATCCATCCATCCATCCATCCATTTTCCAACCTGCTGAATCCGAACACAGGGTCACGGGGGTCTGCTGGAGCCAATCCTAGCCAACACAGGGCACAAGGCAGGAAACAATCCTGGGCAGGGTGCCAACCCACCGCAGGACACACACAAACACACACACACATCAAGCACACACTAGGGCCAATTTAGAATCGCCAATCCACCTAACCTGCATGTCTTTGGACTGTGGGAGGAAACCGGAGTGCCCGGAGGAAACCCACGCAGACACGGGGAGAACATGCAGACTCCACGCAGGGAGGACCTGGGAAGTGAACCCGGGTCTCCTAACTGCGAGGCAGCAGCGCTACCACTGCGCCACCGTGCCACCCACCCTGAATATATATCATATATAAAAAAATCCTACGTGAAGACTTTTTGGAAGATTTTTTCAAGTCCCACAAGTTGAGACTTTGGCCATGAGATTTTTCTGCATGAGAACCACCTTTTTCAACCCTCGCAAACATATGCAATTTTTAAATATCTGGAAAACATTTGAGATTAAATTACTTAGAGATCTGTACATAGACAACATCTTTGCATCCTACGAACAATTACATTCCAAACTGAACTTTCCAGCAACACATTTCTTTCACTGTCTTCAAATTAGAAACTTTGTTAAACAGAACCTGCCCGATTTTCCTCATCTCCCACCTTCCTCTATGCTGGAAAAAATATTGCTCAGTTTCGAGGACTCAGGCAGCATTTCTGCAATATATAAAACCATTTTACATTCCCTGCTTTTCAAAGATCCAAGAGGACAATGGGAAAAGGATCTCTCACTCAACATCTCAGAAAAAGAGTGGAAGGTAGAAATGCAGAGAATTCACTCGAGCTCCATATGTGCAAAGCATACAATTATTCAACTCAAAATTATATATTGAGGACATCTGTCTCACTTAAAACTGTCCAAAATGTTTCCAGGGTGAGATCCAACCTGCGAACGTTGCAATCAAGCTCCAGCCTCACTGGGCCACGTGTTTTGGGCCTGCACCAAATTAATATCATTCTGGACAAAAATCTTTAAGTGCCTTTTCAGACAACCTTGGGGTCACAATCCGTCCTAACCCACTAACAGGTGTGTTTGGTGGGCTCACAGAGGGGCTTAAAGTGGAGAAGGACAAACAAACTGTGATGGCCTGCACTACACTATTGGCACGCAGACTTATTTTGCTAAACTGGAAGAATCCTAACTCTCCTCTTTTAAGTCAATGGGTAGCTGATGTTTTATATTATTTGAAATTGGAAAAAATCAAATTCTCACTTTTTTTCAGAACCTGGCAGGATTTAATCAATAATATTTTAGAATAAGCTCTTAAAGCACTGAGGAAGCAGATTCTCTCCCCATTTGTTTTTCTTCTCCATTTATCGTTATTCACTTAATTAATCTATTTACTTATTTTTACTAGCTTTAAGTTTTACTCTGTGGGCGGCACGGTGGCGCAGTGGGTAGCGCTGCTGCCTCGCAGTTGGGAGACCTGGGGACCCGGGTTGGCTTCCTGGGTCCGCCATGCGTGGAGTTTGCATGTTCTCCCCGTGTCTGCGTGGGTTTCCTCCGGGCGCTCCGGTTTCCTCCCACAGTCCAAAGACATGCAGGTTAGGTGGATTGGCGGTTCTAAATTGGCCCCAGTGTGTGCTTGGTGTGTGGGTGTGTTTGTGTGTGTCCTGCGGTGGGTTGGCACCCTGCCCAGGATTGTTTCCTGCCTTGTGCCCTGTGTTGGCTGGGATTGGCTCCAGCAGACCCCCGTGACCCTGTGTTCGGATTCAGCAGGTTGGAAAATGGATGGATGGATGGAAGTTTTACTCTGTTGGCCATGCTCTCTTTCTCAGGGGTGGGGGGTTGATTTGTTTTCAATCCTATTTTTTGTAAAAATTGATCTATTTGTATGGAAAGATGACAATAAAATCAATAAAATTAAAAAAAAACAAAAAAAACAAAAAGAGATTACAAGGTTATGAAACCTCACCAAGCTATTTGTACAGTAGGCCAACGTAAGCACACGGTGGCAAATTAATTAACTTAATTGTCAGACCCTGTTCAGACTCGGCCAAAGCAGTCTGCTGAATCAGATGGTATGAATTTAATCCAAACTACATTATCCTGAAATCAATGTAGAGCTCCCAGGACAATCTGATTTGTCCTACTCTAAATTAGTTGGCCTGCAATCACAAACTCATTCATCCTGTCGTACTTTGAACAAACTGGCTTGGCCTACTCTAAATTAGTTTGTCCTAAAACCAGGTTTGGCTGGTAACATATTTATGCATGTGTGTATGTGTGTATATACAGTGCATCCAGAAAGTATTCACAGCGCATCACTTTTTCCACATTTTGTTATCTTACAGCCTTATTCCAAAATGGATTAAATTCATTTTTTTCCTCAGAATTCTACACACAACACCCCATAATGACAACGTGAAAAAGTTTACTTGAGGTTTTTGCAAATTTATTAAAAAAACTGAGAAGTCCCATGTCCATAAGTATTCACAGCCTTTGCTCAATACTTTGTCGATGCACCTTTGGCAGCAATTCCAGCCTCAAGTCTTTTTGAATATGATGCCACAAGCTTGGCACACATATCCTTGGCCAGTTTCGCCCATTCCTCTTTGCAGCACCTCTCAAGCTCCATCAGGTTGGATGGGAAGTGTCGGTGCACAGCCATTTTAAGATCTCTCCAGAGATGTTCCATCGGATTCAAGTCTGGGCTCTGGCTGGGCCACTCAAGGACATTCACAGAGTTGTCCTGAAGCCACTCCTTTGATATCTTGGCTGTGTGCTTAGGGTCGTTGTCTAGCTGAAAGATGAACCGTCGCCCCAGTCTGAGGTCAAGAGCGCTCTGGAGCAGGTTTTCATCCAGGATGTCTCTGTACATTGCTGCAGTCATCTTTCCCTTTATCCTGACTAGTCTCCCAGTCCATGCCGCTGAAAAACATCCCCACAGCATGATGCTGCCACCACCATGCTTCACTGTAGGGATGGGATTGGCCTGGTGATGAGCGGTGCCTGGTTTCCTCCAAACGTGACGCCTGGCATTCACACCAAACAGTTCAATCTTTGTCTCATCAGACCAGAGAATTTCCTTTCTCATGGTCTGAGAGTCCTTCAGGTGCCTTTTGGCAAACTCCAGGTGGGCTGCCATGTGCCTTTTACTAAGGAGTGGCTTCCGTCTGGCCACTCTACCATACAGGCCTGATTGGTGGATTGCTGCAGAGATGGTTGTCCTTCTGGAAGGTTCTCCTCTCTCCACAGAGGACCTCTGGAGCTCTGACAGAGTGACCATCGGGTTCTTGGTCACCTCCCTGACTAAGGCCCTTCTCCCCCGATCGCTCAGTTTAGATGGCCGGCCAGCTCTAGGAAGAGTCCCGGTGGTTTCGAACTTCTTCCATTTACGGATGATGGAGGCCACTGTGCTCATTGGGACCTTCAAAGCAGCAGAAATGTTTCTGTAACCTTCCCCAGATTTGTGCCTCGAGACAATCCTGTCTCGGAGGTCTACAGACAATTCCTTTGACTTCATGCTTGGTTTGTGCTCTGACATGAACTGTCAACTGTGGGACCTTATATAGACAGGTGTGTGCCTTTCCAAATCATGTCCAGTCAACTGAATTTACCACAGGTGGACTCCAATGAAGCTGCAGAAACATCTCAAGGATGATCAGGGGAAACAGGAGGCACCTGAGCTCAATTTAGAGCTTCATGGCAAAGGCTGTGAATACTTATGTACATGTGCTTTCTCAATTTTTTTATTTTTAATAAATTTGCAAAAACCTCAAGTAAACTTTTTTCATGTTGTCATTATGGGGTGTTGTGTGTAGAATTCTGAGGAAAAAAATGAATTTAATCCATTTTGGAATAAGGCTGTAACATAACAAAATGTGGAAAAAGTGATGCGTTGTGAATACTTTCTAGATGCACTGTATAACTAGCTAAATGTACAGTTATATGAAAAGGTTTGTGACCCCCTCTCAGCCTGCTTACTAATTGACTCTCCTTTCAACAATAAAGATAACAGTGGTCTGTCTTTCATTTCCTAGGAACATCTGAGTACTGCCGTGTTTTCCGAACAAAGATTTTTAGTGACGCAGTATTTAGTTGTATGAAATTAAATCAAATATGAAAAACTGGCTGTGCACAAATGTGGGTCCCCTTGTCATTGTGCTGATTTGAATGCCTGTCACTGCTCAATGCTGATGACTTGCAACACCAAATTGGTGTGATGAGCTCGTTAAGCCTTGAACTTCATAGACAGGTGTGTCCAATCATGAGATATAAAGGGATTTCAGGTGGTCAATTGCAAGTTGTGCTTCCTTCCCTTTGACTATCCTCTGAAGAGTGACAGCATGGGATCCTCAAAGCAACTCTCCAAAGAAAGGGTGGAGTGCCCTCTCAGGGTTGGTAGCGAGATCCTGCCTCAAGTGGAGGAGTTCAAGTATCTCAGGATCTTGTTCACGAGTGAGGGAAGAATGGAGCGTGAGATCGACAGGCGGATCGGTGCGGCGTCCGCAGTGATACGGGCTATGCATCGGTCTGGTGAAAAAGGAGCTGAGCCATAAGGCAAAGCTCTCAATTTACCAGTCGATCTATGTTCCTACCCTCACCTATGGTCATGAGCTATGGGTAGTGACCGAAAGAACGAGATCGCGAATACAAGCGGCTGAAGTGAGTTTCCTCCGCAGGGTGTCTGGGCTTTCCCTTAAAGATAAAGTGAGAAGCTCAGTCACCCGGGAGGAGCTCAGAGTAGAGCCGCTGCTCCTCCGCATCGAGAGGAGTCAGATGAGGTGGCTCGGGCATCTGATCAGGATGCCTCCTGGACGCCTACCTGGTGAGGTGTTCCGGGCACGTCCAACCGGGAGGAGGCCCCGGGGAAGACCCAGGACACACTGGAGGGACTATGTCTCCCAGCTGGCCTGGGAACTCCTCGGGATTCTCCCGGAAGAGCTAGAACAAGTGGCTGGGGAGAGGGAAGTCTGGGTATCTCTGCTCAAGCTGCTGCCCCTACAACCCGACCTCGGATAAGCGGAAGAGGATGGATGGATGGATGGATGGATGGATGGATGGCTTCCTTCCCTTTGACTCTCCTCTGAAGAGTGACAGCATGGGATCCTCAAAGCAACTCTCCAAAGATCTAAAAACAAAGACTGTTCAGTCTCCTGGTTTAGGGGAAGGCTACAAAAAAGGACAGAGTGATGGCTCTGAGGCTAGGGATATGCCCTGGCAATCGGAAGGTTGCTGGTTCGAATTCCGTAAATGCCAAAAGGGACTCTGCTCTGTTGGGCCCTTCAGCAAGGCCCTTAACCTGCAATTGCTGAGCGCTTGAGTAGTGAGAAAAGCGCTATATAAATGCAAAGAATTATTATTATTATTATTACAAAAAGCCATCTCAGAGTTTTAAACTGTCAGTTTCAACTGTAAGGAATGGAATCAGGAAATGGAAGGCCACAGGCACAGTTGCTGTTAAATCCAGCAGGTCTGGTAGGCCAAGAAAAATACAGGAGTGACATATGAGCAGGATTGTGAGAATGGTGACAGACAACCCACAGATCATCTCCAAAGACCTGCAAGAACATCTTGCTGCAGATGGTGTATCTGTACATCGTTCTACAATTCAGTGCATCTGTATGGCAGGGTGATGAGAAAGAAGCCCTTTCTGCACTCACGCCACAAATAGAGTCGCTTGTTGTATGCTAATGCTCATTTAGATAAGCCAGATTCATTTTGGAACAAAGTGCTTTGGACTGATGAGACAAAAATTGAGTTATTTGGTCAGAACAAAAAGCGCTCTGCATGG
The DNA here is from genome assembly GCF_900747795.2 of Erpetoichthys calabaricus. NCBI lineage: Eukaryota > Metazoa > Chordata > Cladistia > Polypteriformes > Polypteridae > Erpetoichthys > Erpetoichthys calabaricus. The sequence continues at coordinate 9,422,715 of NC_041403.2, forward strand.
CGGAAGAAGATTGCCGCATTCCAAGAGAAACACCTGCTACCTGCTGTCAAATTTGGTGGAGGTTCCATCATGCTGTGGGGCTGTGTGGCCAGTTCAGGGACTGGGGCCCTTATTAAAGTCGAGGGTCGGATGAATTCAACCCAATATCAATAAATTCTTCAGGATAATGTTCAAGCATCAGTCACAAAGTTAAAGTTACGCAGGGGTTGGATATTCCAACAAGACAATGAGCCAAAACACAGTTGGAAATCTACAAAGGCATTCATGCAGAGGGAGAAGTACAATGTTCTGTAATGGCCGTCACAGTCCCCTGACTTGAATATCATTGAAAATCTATGGGATGATTTGAAGCAGGCTGTCCATCAAATTGAACTGAACTGGAGAGATTTTGTATGAAGAATGGTCAACAATACCTCCATCCAGAATCAGACACTCATCAGAGGCTATAGGAGGCCAGCGTCTAGAGGCTGTTAGATTGACAAAAGGAGGCTCAACTAAGTATTGATGTCATATCTGTGTTGGGGTGCCCATATTTATGCACCTGTCTAATTTTCTGATGATGCATATTACATATTTTCTGTTAATCTAATAAACTTAATATCACTGCTGAAATACTACTGTGTCCATAAGGCATGTCAGATATTAAAAGGAAGTTGCTACTTGCTTGCTACAAAAATCCAAAGAATTAAGAGGGGATTCCAAAGTTTTTCATATGACTATATATAACATGTTAAAGGCCAGACCTCCCCAAGTAAAATTCACAGACCCCAGAACATTCTGAATAATTTCGAGCAGAGAATAACTCCATTGTGATCCTAATGGGCCGCTCCACAGACATGCTGGCACATAAGCCAGTCTCGCCAGCTGTAAGAGCCACTGTGGCTGCACTTAACTGAAAACAAGCAGTCAGTAATTCATTCCTGTGACATTTGGAATAAGCTTTATATACAAAATGAAACAAACAAAAAGAAAAAAAAACAAACAATCCTCCCTTGGATACTTTTAAACAAACTCAAAACTTGACTCTGTTTTTTTTATTTACCAGAAAGATTAAAGAACATCTCTGGCCTCCTGTACCCAACTTGAGCAGAGTGCTGGAAGATTTCTTCACAGAGATGAACAAGCAGTGCCAGGTGAGAAATCCTTTAACTGTACTGGCAAAATTTGGGCACAAGAAACTTGGGAGAACAAGACTCTGTTTTATATTATATATATATAAACTTGTGGGCTAATGATCTGCTCAGTTAAGTAGCAGAGGGGCTTGTTCATCAGTTTCAGCTGCTTTGTGGCACTACAGGGGCAACAATGAGATGACCCCCAAAACAGGAATGAATGGTTTAACAAGTGGAGGCCACTGACATTTTTCCCTCCTCATTTGTTTTGTCACTCATTTTGCATTTGGCTACAGTCAGTGTCACTACTAATAGCATGAGGCCATACCTGGACCCTACAGAGCTGGCACAGGTAGTCCAACTTCTCCAGGATGGCACATCAGTATGTGCCATTGCCAGAAGGTTTGCTGTGTCTCCCCAGCACAGTCTCAAGGGCATGGAGGAGATTCCAGGAGGCAGACAGGCAGTTACTCTAGGAGAGCTGGACAGGGCCCCTCGTAGAAGGTCCTTAACCCATCTGGAGGACCCACCGGTATCTGCTCCTTTGGGCAAGGAGAAACTGGATGAGCACTGGCAGAGCCTACAAAATGACCTCCAGCAGGCAGGGGCAGGCCACTGGTGTGAATGTCTCTGAGTAAACAATCGGAAACAGACTTCATGAGGGTGGCCTGAAGGCCCGACATCCTCTAGTGGGCACCGTGGAGCATTTGCCAAAGAATACCAGAATTGGCAGGTCCACCACTGGCACCCTGTGATTTTCATAGTTGAAAGCAGGTTCACCCTGAGCACATGTGAGAGACGCGAAAGGGTCTGGAGAAGCTGTGGAGAACATCATGCTACATGTAATATCGTTCAGCATGACCGGTTTGGTGGTGGGTCAGTGATGGTCTGGGGAGGCATATGCATGGAGGGACGCACAGACCTCTACAGGCTAGACAACGGTGGGCACCTTGACTGCCATTATGTATCAGGATGAAATCCTTGGACCCATTGTCAGACCCTATGCTGGTGGAGTGGCTCCTGGGTTCCTCCTGGTGCAGGACAATGCTTGGCCTCATGTGGCGAGTGGATGAAGGAATTGATACCATTGACTGGTCCCCCTCGCCTGACCTCAATCCAATAGAACACCTCTGGGTGGGACATTATGTTTTGGTCCATCCGATGCCACCAGGTTGCACCTCAGACTGTCCAGGAGCTCTGTGATGCCTTGGTCCAGATCTGGGAGGAGATCTCCCAGGACACTATCCGTCGTCTCCTTAGGCCTGCATACAAGCACATGGGGGGCATACAAACCACTGAGTATGATTTGGAGTTGCTGCAATGAAACTTGGGCAAAATGGACTCGCCTGCCACCTCATTTTTTCACTTTGATTTTCAGGGTGTCTTTGAATTCAGCCCTCTGTAGGTTGATCATTTTCATTTCCATCCTTTCATTCCTCACACTTCACCATATCAGTCCATGATAGCCAGGAGGATTTTTTTCCCCCATTGAAATCTGATGTGTTTTCAAAGTGTTCCTTTAATTTTATTGAGCAGTTTATTTATATATATATATTTATATTTCCCAAGCATCCCTGCAGATGTCCAAACTGGGTTCCCATATGAGGACCATTGCCACCTAGCACACCTGCCATCCTGTTCTGACAATTGTGGGTCAGGAAGACAATTTACATGAGAAAAAGTGGGTCACGGCCACAGAAAGGTTGAGAAGCATGAATTTAGAACCCTTTGCAGAGGATCCTTTTCCTATTGACATTAGAAAATCGTTTTGTGCTGATTAGATTCATTCCACTGGGATTCAATGTGGTAGAAGAATAAAATGGGAAAATTTCCAAGGGTTGAATACTTTTTATAGGCTCTGATGTTTGCTGATGACATTGTGATCTGTAGCGAGAGCAGGTAGCAGATTGAGAAGACCCTGGAGTGGTGTAGATATGAGGGGAGAGGAATGAAGGTCAGTAGGACCACCAAGACAGAATGTGTGTGTGTGAATGAGAGGGAGGTCAGTGGAATGGTCAAGATACAGGGAGTAGAGTTGGTGAAGGTGGATGAGTATTGGGATCAAGTATTTGTGGAAGAGAAGTGAAGAAGAGAGTGCAGGCAGGGTGGAGAAGAGTGTCAGGAGTGATTTGTGACAGACGGATATCAGCAAGAGTGAAAGGGAAGGTCTACAGGACAGTAGCGAGACCAGCTGTGTTATATGGGTTGGAGACGGTGGCACTGACCAGAAAGCAGGAGACAGAGCTGGAGATGGCAGAGTTAAAGATATTAAGATTGGCATTGGGTGTGACGAGTATGGACAGGATTAGAAATGAGGACCAAGGTTATTATAGTTAACGAAAACTAAAATCAAAACTGAAACTATTATTAAAAAACATTTTCGTAAACTGAAATAAAATAATTTACAAAACCGAAATGAAAAACTAAAACTAAACGAAACTATTAAAGAAGCTTGAAAGACAAACTGAAATAAAATAATAATCTATTAAAATAATTTTAGTTTTCGAATGAATATTCTTGCTGTTAGTTTTTAACCCTTATAAGTTTTAACTCTAAAACTGAAAGTCATCCACCAGGAGTCGCCCGCACATATTCATCCAGTGAACGGTGGCTGGTGATGACGGGCGGGTGTTCACACATCATTTGCGGTGACAAAGCGCGCTGAATACGCGTGTAAAGCGTGTGAAATAGAAAGCAATTTATGTGCCGCCTTTCTTTCCACTTGTTGTATATCAAGATGTAATTCAAACGACTGAAACTGGAATGCGGTGGTCAACAAAATCTTTACCGTATGGACAGAAAAATCACGTGTGAGTAACGTTTCAGTTTATTTCTCAGGTGCCTGCTTTTTTTTGACAGCAATTCACCTGCCACTTTGCACACAAAGTATAGAGAAAGTATAGTAATCATGAAAAAAAATTCGACTCTGAGATTTTGATGAATCTTGACGTTTTAGACCGCCCCGAGTACGAAATTACCGTTTTTTGGAATTGTCTGTGTGTGTGTGTAAACACGATATCTCAAAAATTTAACTAGATAGATGAAATTTGGCATGTGGTTGTTATACCAAAATTGTAGATCTGTATTAACTTTTGGGCCAAATCGATCAACTGGAAGTGGTACTTTACCTGAACACATACTCGATTTTTTGTATTCATGCAGCTTCACTTTTATAATAATTGTTCAGTATATTATTAATTTGATTTGATTTGTTGTTGATGGTTCTTTAATGTACATAATATAATCCTTGTCTTGCGGTTTACTCCTCAAATATCCATCCCCATATCTGAGTACATGAGAAAGTCTAGAGGACAGCACTCCCAATTTTTGAAAATAAAGCAGCACTGATTGAGAGACTGACAAGGCCATCATACAAGATCAGCTTATTGTTGCTGACCTATCACTTTTGCTTTTAAAACATTATTTAACAACGAAGCGATACAAACTTTGTAAAATTACTGAGTTGGCAATGTCTCTACTGAACTACAGGTAGGTAGGTGAAGAGAGTCTGCCAAGTGATGAAAAACTAAACCTGCTAATGTGTTTTTGTATTTATTCTATATGTATTCATTTATCTTTTTTAGTTAATATTCACAGCTCAAAATACCTGATATTGTGAAAATAATCCAATAGCAGAACTATGTTTTAAAATATCTGTCCCCATTTTTTTCAATGTTTCTCTTTCTCTCAAAATGGATAGTTGAAATATCATATTCTTTTTGTTCTTAACATCAGCCATATCATTCATACTGCATACCAGGGATTTTTCCTGCCTTGCATCCAAACCTGCTGGGGTAGACTTAAGGTTCCTGCGATCCTGCTCTGGACATACAGGTGTAGATAATGTATATATTGTTCCTAATCTCAGATGCTGTCTCTGTTATTTTGTGCCTGTCCGTACTCCTATTACCTACTTTTACTCAGCTCATTAAGGGTTTACTGTTCTTATGGTGGGCTGTTCAAGTCTCACTGCCCCTAACCTAACACTACATGCTTGTTTTTCTTTGTTTCCCTCAATACAGCTGGTGGGGTCTGCACACTGATTCGAGCCTAAGAGCCTTGTTCCTCCTTAGCCCCCATGATTTTCATGGTCACACCTGTCAGAACACAGTAGAATCTCGTCTAATTTTTGATCTTTTCAGGCCTGCGGGTGGCAAAATTCTGTCTATAAATTGTTTGTGCCTGAGATGGAATCAGAGATCAATACGACTGGTAGAAAATAACAAAGCCCATTATGAGAGATTTTTGAATGCAATATTGAAGGCATTCATTATAAGCACATTGTCTTGGAGCAGGATATGTTGTGTGCTGTAGACATTTAGAGTAAAAAACCCTCACACCTTAAAATTCACCTAAAGTTCATTACAAATTGGCCCATTCTGGGTAATAAAAGGAAAAGAAAAAAGTGCCAACAGTCAGTGCAGATTTGTTCAGCATAGATAGATAGATAGATAGATAGATAGATAGATAGATAGATAGATAGATAGATAGATAGATAGATAGATAGATAGATAGATAGATAGATAGAAATGAAAGGCATACTCCAGCAGCAGCATACTGATAAAAAAAACAATATTAAATTAAAGAGTGATAAAAATGCAGGTAAAAACAGACAATAACTTTGTATAATGTTAATGTTAACCCGTGGGGGTGGAATTGAAGAGTCGCATAGCGTGGGGGAGGAATGATCTCCTTAGTCTGTCAGTGGAGCAGGACGGTGACAGCAGTCTGTTGCTGAAGCTGCTCCTCTGTCTGGAGATGATCCTGTTTAGTGGATGCAGTGGATTCTCCATAATTGATAGGAGTCTGCTCAGCACCCGTCGCTCTGTCACAGATGTCAAACTGTCCAGCTCCATGCCAACAATAGAGCCTGCCTTCCTCACCAGTTTGTCCAGGTGTGAGGCGTCCCTCTTCTTTATGCTGCCTCCCCAGCACACCACCGCATAGAAGGGGGCGCTCGCCACAACCGTCTGATAGAACATCTGCAGCATCTTATTGCAGATGTTGAAGGACGCCAGTCTTCTAAGGAAGTATAATCGACTCTGTCCTCTCTTGCACAGAGCATCAGTATTGGCAGTCCAGTCTAATTTATCATCCAGCTGCACTCCCAGGTATTTATAGGTCTGCACCATCTGCACACAGTCACCTCTGATGATCACGGGGTCCATGAGGGGCCTGGGCCTCCTAAAATCCACCACCAGCTCCTTGGTTTTGCTGGTGTTCAGGTGTAGGTGGTTTGAGTCGCACCATTTAACAAAGTCCTTGATTAGGTTCCTATACTCCTCCTCCTGCCCACTCCTGATGCAGCCCACGATAGCAGTGTTGTCAGTGAACTTTTGCACGTGGCAGGACTCCGAGTTGTATTGGAAGTCCGATGTATATAGGCTGAACAGGACCGGAGAAAGTACAGTCCCCTGCGGCGCTCCTGTGCTGCTGACCACAATGTCAAATGACATATGACAAATGACATAGAAAATATTTTAAAAATTATAAAATTGTGTAAGATTGTTCATATTCAGTACCTGGTTTTGATTATGCTTGTTTTTTATCAGACAAAAACAAAACCAAACAGTAAAGTGTGTTGTGTAGTGTAGTAAACTTCCACTAACATTAAACTCATATTATTCCCAAACCCGTTAAGTGTACAGTTCTGTCTAATTGTGACACAAAAACTAAACTCCATAGTAGCTCTTTAACCAGACCATAATTTCTAAAACTAAAACTGAAACTATTATACAATATATAAAAATAAAATAGAAATGTCTTTGTAAAATAAAAACTAAATTAAAACAAAAAATCCACGATGAAGGAAAACTAAAACTAAACTGAATTTCCAAGTAAGGTCAGAAAAAGTATAAAAATAAAAACTAATATAAAAAGGCAAAACTATAATAACCTTGCTGAGGACATTAGAGGGTCAGCTCCGGTTGGACGGTTGGGAGACAAAGTCAGAGTGGCGAGATTACGTTGGTTTGGACATGTGCAGAGGAGAGATGCTGAGTATAATGAGTGAAGGGTGCTAAGGATAGAGCTGCTAGGGAAGAGGAGAAGAGGAAGGCCTAAGAGAAGGTTTATGGATGTGGTGAGAGAGGACATGCAGGTGATGGGTGTAACAGAGCAAGATGATGAGGACAGGAAGAAATGGAACAAGATGATCCACTGTGGCAACCCCTAACGGAAGCAGCCGAAAGAAGAAGAAGAAGAAGAAGACAAAGACGAAGAAGTATTTGCATCAAAAGGCTCCTCCTGCTTGCGCAGTGGTGGTGGTCGTGGCGTGTTGGCAACTTGGTGGCAGTTTCCTTCTTTTGGTCTCCCCAATAGTTAATAGATTAGCTATTTTTCACGTTAGTCTGATAAGTAAACTGTTAAAACATCTGAACGCTTTTCAAGCGGACGCCTTACTCTTGCCGATGTTTGTGATTGAGTGGCTTGTCACACTTGTGTTGGTTTTTCTTTTGGATGTTTGGACTCCTACCTGCTGTATCGGTAAAGACAAATTTATTCCCAATGAGCATTAGGAACAAATCAGTGGACCATTCAGCCAGAGGCCAACTTGGCTATTACCACAGCTGAAGTATTTCACCATTTCCTATCCAGATACACCAGTAAGACGAAAACGCAAACCCAACGTTTCTGTATGTAAATATTTTACAAGCATTGCCTTTTCTCCCCTTTCTCTTTTTTAGCTCATGCAGCCATTCAATGAAAAATTTTGTGAGGATATCCTCCCGTCCCTGATTGAGATTGTGTCAGAAAAGGAGACTAAACCCTCTGCAGCGGTTCCGCCAGATGAATCCAGCAGCAGCTCCTTGCACGTGACAGATTATGACCAACTGGCAAGATCTGCGGGAAAGGCTGGCATAGAAAGTACTGGGCGTGATTACGTAGTCTTGGACCCCGCTTGCTCCATCAAGTCTCACCAAGCAATTCAGGAGGCCATGCCCTGTCTTGCAGAAACCCGCCACGCTTCCTACCTGTGCAAACCACCTGCTCAAACCCAGCTGCGGCTTCTGCTGGATACGTCAACACCCAGTTACACTCATCTCTCAGGTGGACTGCCCAGCTCCATGGAGGTCTTTACACCGGTATCAGTGCTGGGCATCTCTCACACAGATATTTGTAATCACTCTTACTTGGCATATGCCAATGCAGAAGCAAAAGTCCTAGTCGAGCTGGAGATCAGTAGGAAGCTGAACCAGTATGCAAATCTCGATCGAGTTTAGTGGTCCATGCCAAAGTAGAGTTTGCAATACCTCGAATGTCTTTAAACAGTTACATGCTTAGCAGATGCTTTTATCCAAAGTGACCTACAAATGAGGTCATAATCAAGTAACATCAGTCTGGGGGCTGTTTGGGAACAAGTGTGACAAAATTGAACATCACAAGTGAAAAGCTGAAAACAAAATACAAGGGAGTTACAAGTCCCAGATTTTCAAAACCTAAGAGCTACATTAGACAGAAATTGGCCAAACAAGACACTTCTTGAACACATTGAGGAAGTCCGAGTTTTGAATGGAGGTGGGCAGCTCGTTCCACCACATGAAGAGTCTGGACCGAGATTTGATACTATGCAGAAGTGGCATCACCAGACGCTGTTCATCAGCAGACCCCAGAGATCAAGAAGGAGCACAGAACCTCACGAAAGTCTCCATATACATAGGTGCTGACCCACTCACTGACTGCTCTGCAGGCAAACATCAAGATTTTCAGTTTAATATGTGCTGCTACAAGTAGTCAAAGTTGTGATCTGAGGAGGACCATGTTTCTACCTTGGCTGGTTGAACACCAGAAGTGCTGCTGTATTTTGAGACATCTGCAGTGGCTTGGCGACACATGTCGGTGCTCCTGCCAGCACAGAGTTACAGTGGGCGAGACGTGACAAGACCAAAGCCTGGCCCAGCAGTCAGATACAGTCTGATCTTGCAGATATCGTACAGGGTGACTCTTTAAGACCAAAAGACCGTAGCAACATGGTTGTTGAAGGAAAGCTGGTCATCAAACACCACCACAAGGTTGCATACTGACTTGGTAGGTGTTAATGATAAGGAACAAAGCTGAACAGAGATGGGGTAACAAGAAGGTCCATCTTTACCAGGTTGAGATGGAGGTGGTGTTCATTCATTCAGGTTGCGAGACCTGATAGTGTGTGGTCCTCTGGAGCAGAACCACAGGTACAACTGCTTATCATCAGAATAGCACAGATAAGAAAAACCATGGGACTGGATGACAGGGCTTAGTGAAGAGGCGTATTAGGGAGATGGCCCAGAACCGTTCCTTGGGGCAACTACCATGCTTACCTGATGCACCCTTGACAGCTCTCCACTCCAGGATAAAATGGCACCATCTGCTCAATAGTTAGGTCTCAATTCACCTGAGGGCCGTCCCAGTGATGCCAAGGTCAGAGATGGTGACAAGGAGGGTATGCCGGTTGGCCGTGTTAAACGGCAGAAGAGAGATCTTGCAGAACGAGCACAGATGATATGTTGGTAGGTCTGGCATGCCGTGGAATGGCCCTTCTTGAATCCCAACTGATTAGCCCGTCCTTTGGAAGAAAGGAAGAGACTTGGTTAGAATCGGCACATGTTCCAGAGTTTGGGACAGAGAGGAGAGGAGAGACACAAGCATGTAATTACCTATGTGAGATGCTAGAAGAGTGGTGTACTTCTTGAAGATGACGTTCACCCAAAGAACTTGAGAAGTCCGATTCGACATGGGGGTTGCAGAAGTGTGAACTTGGATGTTTGGAGATGAGGAGGTTGTGATTCACTCAGGGCCACGACAGGCCAGTAGCTTTGTGCTTTCATTTTCATCCATCTTAACCACTAGAAGGCCAAAGTCCCAAACAAGCTCACCATGACCAAATGAATTTACTTTGTACCTTTTAATATACAGTAAGCCGAATAACTTTGATAAGCAAATCTTTCCTAAATGATGCTATATGCCATTATCTGTTTCTGCTTATGGAATATTATGTTAACCATTGCTTTATTACATGACAATGTCTTATTAAATAAAATACTTTATTATTTCAAGTGTGACACAACTTGAGCATTTCACTTGTGGCTTTTCGCCAAAAAAAAAAAAAAAAAAGACCGAAAGTGTGCCCTCATCTTGGGGACATGAGTATTTTTAAGACTTTTTACTTACTCTGCTGTGCAAAAGTATTTGCCCCTTCTTGATTAGAACAATTGTGAAGATAACGAACCATTCAGGCCAATAAGGTCATCCACCCTATTCGATGAGATCAGAGCCGGTTTGAGGATTTTTGCTGCCCTAAGTTGTAAATGTCACTCCGTGACCCTCTTTGCTTTGAGAGGAATCAGCAATGCCAGACCTGTACATTGAGACCTGGAGACGGGACTGGGGACAACAAAGTATTTAAGACTTCAAATTTACACTTTGAGAATATCGAGTTATAGCAACGTCAGTTTACAGGACTGTCTCAGAAAAATATGCTCTTGAGGGGACCCGCTTCAGAAAGTAAGCAGGAATCGGGCAGTATTAGTAGTCTTTATTTATTGATTTTAACCTTTCCCTAAACAAAGTTAAGAAAGAAACGCTTAAGTTATTGCTAAAACTGTGATTTAATTTCCTTGCCTGAAGAAGGGGCCGGAGTTGCCTTGAAAGTTTGCATATTATAATCTTTTTAGTTAGCCAATAAAAGGGGAAATTTTGCTTGGCTTCTCACACGTTCATAATGGCTAACACGGTACAACACCCTAGTACTATAATGAACTATTTAAACCACCAGCTAAACGTCTGCTTTGTGATGATGGTGACATTCTACATATACTTAGACATTACTGTAACACAGCGTTTCTCAACCTTTAAGTATTTGCGACCCGAGTTTTCATAACAGTTTTAATCGCGCCTCCCTAATGTTTTTTTGCAACCCTAATAAAATTTATTCGTATAATTTTTGCTGCAGATACACCGCTACACGTTTAAAATTTTCCTACGAATAGCGAAATTACGCCACATATGGCAACATTGGCGCCCGCTTTTTTGTTACTTCGCGCCCCTCTAGGAGAGAACCGCTGCTGTAACATATGCATGTCGTTTAAATTAATAAAAAATTGAAAACTCAGCACAATGACAACATTCAGTGAAATTGAGAATATGATTAACTTTAAATGGGAATCTTTACCCACAATTCCTATTTACCGTATGCTTGTGCATGTAAATAGTGCAATCTATCTTTTCACAAAAACGCTTTAGCACACCCAGACGAATCTCACAAACGGTGGTGGGCAGCAAGTTTTAATGTACAGTACTGTGCAAAAGTTTTAGGCCGGTGTGAAAAAATGCTGTAAACAAAGAATGCTTTCAGAAATATCAATAATGATTGTTTATTGTTATCAATTTACAAAATGCAAAGTGAGCGAACAAAAGAAAAATCTAAATCAAATCAATATTTGGTGTTCCTACCTTTTGCCTTCAAACCAGCATCAATTCTTATAGGTCCACTTGCACAAAGTCACAGATTTTGTAGGATTCTAGTCAGGTGTCTGATCAACCAATTCTACCAAAGAGGTGCTAATGATCATCAATGTCACCCGTAGGTTGAAACACAGTCATTAACTGAAACAGAAACAGCTGTGTAGGAGGCTTAAAACTGGGTGAGGAACAGCCAAACTCTGCTACCAAGGTGAGGTTGTGGAAGACAGTTTCATGTCATGGCAAGATTGAGCACAGCAACAAGACACAAGGTAGTTCTACTGCATCAGCAAGGTCTCTCCCAGACAAAGATTTCAAAGCAGACTGGGGTTTCAAGATGTGCTGTTCAAGCTCTTTTGAAGAAGCACAAAGAAACGGGCAACGTTGAGGATCGTGGACGCAGTGGTCGGCCAAGGAAACTTAGTGTAGCAGATGAAAGACACATCAAGCTTATTACCCTTCTAAATCGGAAGATGTCCAGCAGTGCCATCAGCTCAGAACTGGCAGAAACCAGTGGGACCCAGGTACACCCATCTACTGTCCAGAGAAGTCTGGCCAGAAGTGGTCTTCATGGAAGAGTTGCAGCCAAAAAGCCATACCTCCGACGTGGAAACAAGGCCAAGCGACTCAAGTATGCATGAAAACATAGGAACTGGGGTGCAGAAAAATGGCAGCAGGTGCTCTGGACTGATGAGTCAAAATTTGAAATATTTGGCTGTAGCAGAAGGCAGTTTGTTCGTCGAAGGGCTGGAGAGCAGTACAATAATGAGTGTCTGCAGGCAACAGTGAAGCATGGTGGAGGTTCCTTGAATGTTTGGGGCTGCATTTCTGCAAATGGAGTTGGAGATTTGGTCAGGATTAATGGTGTTCTCAATGTTGAGAAATACAGGCAGATACTTATCCGTCATGCAATACCATCAGGGAGGCGTATGATTGGCCCCAAATTTTATTCTGCAGCAGGCGTCTTCAGGACTGAGAGGTCTGAGCTATGAAGAGAGATGGATGGAGTCCAACCTTTTCGGTGTAAGCAAACAGAGATTAAGGGGTGTCATGAACAAAGTGTTTAAAATCATGAAGGGAATTAGTACAGAGGATCCCAGCTGTTACCTCCAAATAAATTCTTCATGGCTGGAGACTTGAGGTTAGGTTTTGCACAGATTTTAGAAGGTTCTTCTTCAAGCAAAGAATTGCAGACACTTGAAATAAATGGCTGAGCAGTATGGTAAAGAGTTGGGTTTTTAGACTCCTCCATGTCTCGACTCGATGTTATTTTGGACAGTCTCGTTCAGGGAAGTTGATGGGCATAGGCGGTCTAGGCAAGTGTTTAGGTCACCCTCTAATGGTCAGGGCGCATTACTGCAGCCCCATGCACAGTAGAAATTCCTATCTTTGTTTCGTTTAAAAAAATTTGTGCGGATAGGAACACAAAAAATGTTTACGTTGTGCGCCTCAGCAACACTTGCACTGTCTGCACTATGCACAGCATAATCTGTTGCCCAGAAATGACTCGATGCGACAATACAGACCTGTGAACACTCAGACTCAAAGCGAATGTCTGATTCTATTGTTTTATATTATTTTCACATACTGGCAATGTTCTGTCTTAATGTCTGATGACCTGCACAGCCCAACAATAATACGAACAACAACGATGATGATGATGATGGCAATAATAATAATAATCCTCAAACAGCGGCACAGAAGAGACAGACATGGCAAAATAAAATTAAGCGATCAAAATGGCAACACAACTGTAGCTCTTGAGTGAATTGCTAAAAGCTGATTTAACCCAAACTATGATCGTCTTCCAAATGGACATACAGTACTGTGCAAAAGTTTTAGGCAGGTGTGAAAAAATGCTGTAAACAAAGAATGCTTTCACAAATGGAAGTGTTAATCATTTATTTTCATCAATCAACAAAATGCAGCGAATGAACAAAAGAGAAATCGAAATCAAATCAATATTGGGTGTGACCACCCTTTGCCTTCAAAACAGCATCAATTCTTCTAGGTACACTTGCACACAGTTTTTGAAGGAACTCGGCTGGTAGGTTGTTCTTGGACTTTCTCTAAAACTGATGCGGAGACCAAAACTATACATAGCACTCCAGCTCAGGCCTTTCTAGTGTGTTATAAAACTGACGTACACACCTTCTGCCGGACATAGTTCTTTTTTTATGATACAACTCACATTGCCGTGAAGGAATTTTTGTCCACTCTTCATGCAGAAGCGCAGATTTCAGATCCTCCCGTTGAACCGCTCTTGGTGTTAGGTCTGGACATGGACCAGGCCAATCCAAAGTCACAATCTTTCTTGATTTTTGAAATGCTGATGTGAACATTCTTACATCCAACAGAGAGCGTAACCTCTATGGATAGCCCAGGTAAAATGCTGGGAATCACACTGTGGAAAGGTCATTCATCTTACACTGTCACCTCAAAGCCATAATGGTGACAAAAATAACCAGAGCATCGCAAATCAATCAGGACACAATGAATACATTTACACTTGTGTGTGATGTGTATGATGAATATTCTTTTATATCTCTGGAAGGGCGTTGGTAGCACGGCCAAACTGGACGATCACAGAATCCCCTGTAAAAAGCTGACGGACACAAACAAAGCAGTTAGCCGAGGTTCTCAGGCTGTTGCCTTCTGCACACTCCAACAGCATCTGGAGGGTGAGGTTACAGAAGGCAGCCATTCCAAACTCCTAGAATTAAGATCAGAAGCGGTGGTGAACCAGCATGTCTGTGATCTAGTAGTGGTGGGGTTTCAAATACCCAGACGAGGTAACGCTTTTTGTTGCTTTATCTGTTACACTAAAACAAATTTAATCAGCGTCAAATTAAAGGCTTAACTACCCCATATCTAGAAATCCCAGGAAGTCAAGGAACCGTTTTGACATTACTATTGGCCAAGCCCAAGAAATATATATTTGTGAATAAGCAGAACAGACAAAAACAGTGGCAAACAAAGCATAGTAAAAAGGAAAAGGAAGCACTGTAACATAGTGATGAGAAGCAGAAATATATACAGTGAACCCTCGTTTATCACGGTTAATCCGTTCCAGACTCTACCGCGATAAATGAATTTTCACGAAGTAGGAATCTTTATTTATAAATCGAACATTTTCACAGAGTATAGAAAACCTGTTTACGACCTTCTAAATACGTTTTTTAACATTATTAGAGCCCTCTAGACATGAAATAACACCCTTTAGTCACCATTACACTCGTATTACCCAATATATTAGACAAAATAAGAGAAAATAAGACATATTAGACGTTATAAATATCATATTATTATTATTGTACTGTACATTTAATTACACACACACACACAGTTCTTACACACAACCACTAACCTATGAAGGCACGACCTCAGTAGGAGAGTCTTCAGGTGGTGCAGTATCTTCAGCAGGTGCGTCGTTGTCTTCTTCCACTGAAGGAGTACTAGGAGTAGGCAGTGGGTGTCTGGGTGCGCGGCTGAAGAACATCTTGATAGGCAGTTGCTGGCGCCGTCTTTTCATATGCGTGAGGAGGCTTTTGTAGGGTATTGCCATCTTTGATTATATCCAAGAGTTTCACCTTCTCCTGGATGGTAAGCATCTTCCTCCGGCGCTTAGTTTCATTGTCAGAAGGCTTAGAAAAAGCAGCACATTTAGGAGCCATCGTGGGGCTTAGATAAAAGTTCTCAGAAAGCGCATGCGTAGTGACATAAGCGTGTATGAGAAAAAAATCGCGATAGAGTGAAGCCACGAAAGTCGAAGCGTGATATAGCGAGGGATCACTGTACAGGTTAAATCCTGTTATAGTGAATACTGAAGTAACGTAATTTTCAGAATAACAAATACTTTTTGTGGGCCCTTACAAACGTTAGTAGAACATTAGGTTAAACAAATCTCGTTTTAACAAAATGTAAATCTTGGTATAACAAACATATTTTCGGCCAAAAATGGCCAGCAAAGATGATAATGTGATGCAAAAAATACTTAATGCTGCTCCTAAATCTTCCACGCCGAGTCTCGGGAACCCTACAACAGGTTGTCTCAAAGAAAGTGATAATCTGTTGTGAAATTTTCTGGTCTCAGCCAATCTCGGCGAGAGAGTTGGTGCTACATCATACACAAAAGATGTGGTTTATTCATACAGGTATTGTAAAGCTTGGGTCATGGAGTTGCACGAGAGACAGGAAGATGAGTCCAGCTTTTCAAAGGAAAATACACAAACTTTATTACTGTATAGAGCAAGCAGGTACAGTCTCGAGACTTCATTCAAAATAGGAGCTGTTAGGATCTGCGGCATGGGTGATTGTCCTGCTTTAGCTCCCATTTTCAGATTAGAATACCACCAGTGGATTGGAATGACCTCTGTGGCACACACGGTCTGGAGAAGAGAGAACGGGAGAAATGCGAGGAAGAACATTTCAAAGACTGGTGTTAAATGTTAACAACTGTAGGCCTGATTCTGCAGAGGACAACCAATGACTTTGCCCTTGGTTTACTGTTTACCAGACACAGCAGAGCAGCTACGGAGCTCTCCTTGCGCCACTGCCATTAGATATAGCGAATCGCCAGTGGCCCTGATCACAATACTACAGGTATTTTCTGTATATTTGTTAGGCTGAAATATTTTTATGGTTTCATTATTATGGGGTTCCACCTGTTCATTGTATATGAAAGAGTAATATTTCATAAGCAAGATATGTCCATGCATGCAATGTTTATTAAATGTGTTGAGATTTTGCATACAAGTTGATAAATATTTTGTATGTCTTTATTTGTAATTTAGGCAAAGCAAATGTAATGTTAGTGTTACATTAGTGAGAAGCATTCATGTTTACAACCCCCCATTACCCCCACCAAAGGACCGAGTCTCTTTGAATTTTACGACAGAGTTGGGAGTGAGTGCCTTAAACAAGTTTGGCTAATGTTTCTCTGAAGTCTCTCAGTCAACTCCCATAGGAAAGTCAGGCTGCCCAGCTGCAAAGCTTTACCTTAACATATGATTTGGGGGATGGCAGGTGTGAAGGTGTTCTATTCCCCCATTGGTCTGAAGTATGGCTGTTTGGAACTGGCTTGTATCAGAAGCCTTTAAGTACACGACGTCCTATTGGCTCTAGGGGTTGGACAGAAGATCTATACATTTGCTCACTACCTCACTCTCTTTCTCTTACCAAACTGATGCATGAACTGAAAAGGACAACACAATGAAGAGCACAGCGCGGCAGCCATATTGAGACAGGCATGCGGCCTGTTCTGAAGAAAGCTGACCACAAAATGAGGCCTTAACTAGAGACATTTTTAACTAACTAACAAGTCTGTGTGCCACCTAGAAAGACACATCACCATTTAACCCCTTAACCGCCCTCTGCCGGATATATCCGGCACCGTTGTTTTATTGCTAACGCCATACTGCCGGAATTATCCGGCACATTTGCCTGTGGTTATATGAATGCCTGGCAAGTAGTATAACTGACGGTTTGGCGTGGGTATTATTACTATGTTGTATTTCGACAAGTCTGTGGTTGTTTTGGCCGGTCATGTGACGTGATTCGCATGTGACATCTGTGAATATGGCGAAACGTAAACTGACTTCAAGTGAGGCTTTGCAGGCGATTTTGGACAGTTCTGATCATGATTGTAGCAGTTCTGAAGAAGATTTTAGCGACAGTGATGAGCAGCAACGTGCGCTGCATGATACTGTGAATGAAGACGCATCGGATGACGGCGCTGAGTGGGTGTATCCCCAGCATCTCAGCTGGGCTGCTGCCCGTGGTGAACTACCTTTTCTGCATTCGTTTGAGGGAACGTGTGGCTTTATTGTTGATGTAAACAATTACACTGCTGAGCAGTTTTATGAGCTGTTTGTGTCACCTGATTTGATCAGACATTTTGTTCATCAGACAAATCTGTATGCAGCACAGTTTATTGAGAAAAATTCCAATTTACCTCCACATTCCCGTGTTCGTGCTTGGTTTGACAAAGATGAAAACGAAATGAAAAAATTCATTGGGATTTTGATGTTGACGGGAATAATCAGAAAACCAGATATTGAGATGTACTGGTCTACAGATCCTATGTATGCGACACCTATTTTTGCAGCTGTCATGACACGTAACCGATTCTCTTTGCTGCTGAAATTCTTTCATTTGAATGACAACAGAAACGAGCCAGATAAGAAAGATCCAAACCGCGACCACTTGTTCAAGCTACGTCCTTTGATTGATCATTTATTTGAAGCATTTCAGTTGCCCTACATGCCAGGACCGTCAGTTGCAGTTGATGAAAGTTTATTGTCGTGGAAGGGCCGCTTACAGTTTCGACAGTATCTACCATTGAAAAGGGCACGGTTTGGTATCAAGATGTTTTGCTTAGCTGAGAATTCAGGTTACATTTATAGATTTCGTGTATACACTGGCAACTTGCACAACATTTAGTGGTCAATACTGCTTGAATAAATGTAAAAAATGTAAAAAAAATGTAAAAAAGTAAAAAAACGAAAATTGTTCAGATTTCGCCTGGCGTGGGGAATATTTAGGGAGTTGGCGGTTAAAGGGTTAATCAGGTTGTATGGTTGCCAATATTCAAATGTACTTTGCATATTGTTATTATTTATGAATATTACCAATAATACATTGTTTAAATTGTAACTTAACTCCTGTTTGTCTTTTACTACACCTAATTGCCTGAGGTTATAGATGTAGAAGGGAAGGTGGGGAGAAGTTATATGGTATAGTACCTTATAAACAGTGGTAAGTCTGTGAGATTTGAGACATTCTGACAAAGATATATTATATATTAATAATACAAAAGGGGAAAGTAGAGCAATATATTACTCTACCAAGACAAAACAATATGCAACAATGAATTTTATTAATCTTCACTGCTGTCTACACGTTTCTTGGATTAATGATTTACCTTACAGGCAGATGACCAGATATTCTCAAGAATTCTCCGATACACAGCCGAATTCATAATTCAGTTATTTAAGTCATCTGTGTCCCGAGGCAGAAAAGCAACCCCAAAAAACCACCAGCCCCACGTTTGAATGTTGGAATAATGCGCTTACTGTGGAATTCTGCATTTTCTTTACACCACATACAGTGGCACTCAACTTTTATCTCATTTGTCCAAATATCAGACTCCCAATCTGCAACAGGATCCTGAAGGGGCTTCCTATATAAGGAACTAGCAAAATACCCGCGCTTCGCAGCGGAGAAGTAGTTATGTAAACATATATACATATACATATATACACATATCTACATATACATATATATACATATCTACATATACACATATCTACATATACATATATATACATATCTACATATACACATATCTACATATACACATATCTACATATACATATATATACATATTCGGTGACTAAGTGCGTTGTAACATGGGCTGTGATTGTTACATGGGAGGGAGACGACAAATCACAGCTTCCCGCTTTCTAATCGGGCCTGTGATTGGTGCTTAGGAGAGGCGTTAGGCAAGTGTAATTGAATAGCGGCGATGCAAGTTTAGTTTCTTTTCAATAAAGTCAGGCGTTAGGCAAGTGTCATTGAATAGCAGCGCTGCAAGTGTAGTTTCTTTTCAATAAAGTCAGGCGCGCTTTGCAGCGGCGAAGTTCTGCTTTTAAATTTTTATTAAGAAGAAAAGAAAACCTTTTTAAACGGAGGGAAAATATACCAATAACAATTTGTTAAGGATCTGTTTTTTTGTGAAGCTGTCTTTACACAGCTTCTCCGCTGTTTTATAAACGAACGCCATATAAGTCTGTCCTTTCTGCTTGCTTTGCGGTTCTGTAGTGGTTTATTGTTCGTCTATTACGATCGTTTTTATAAACGAACGCCATATAAGGCCATCCTTTTTCCTTGCTTTGACAAGGAAGCAGCCTTTTTATTTAATGCATGGGTTCTCCGTTGTTTCATTGTTCGTTTGTTACGATTGTTATAGTTGTCTTTGTATACCACGTTGTCAGTTGAGCACTCCGGTTGGAATATGATCAAGCCGTGGAAGCTTACTGTTGAGAATGCAACGTATAGTTGTACAGGAGAAAAATGACAATCTTTTGTAGGTCTATGAACTTAATTTATGCCTGTATGTGTCAGTCGCTTCATATTCTTTTCGTACCTTATCAATTGTGTAATGTGTTTTTTGAACAGGTTTGATTCATCGAAGTGATCACTCGTGCTGTGTTCAGTCAGTCACTCGCTCGCTTCTTATTGTTTCGCTGCCTTCTCAATTGTGTAATGAATGTTTATTTCAGCGCTTTTTGTGGCTGTTCCTTGTTTTCAGTTCACGTGATTATGTAGGAGGCGTGATGACGCGATACGCGACTCCGCCTCCCACGGCCATCGACCTGCACTCCATTACAGTATATGGACAAAAAAGAGGTTCCAGTTATGACCATTATGTGTACAATTTCGAAATGAAACCTGCCTAACTTTTGTAAGTAAGCTGTAAGGAATGAGCCTGCCAGATTTGATTTTTTTTTTTATTTTATATAAAGGATTCTTTGCAACTTCATGAACAATTCAGACAGACCAGTCAATCCTGGGCAGATTTTCCACTTGGAGGCCACAGCTCGTCTTATGTTTTGGTGGAGTCCCAAAGCCTCTGAACTGATTTTGTAGCCACTTCTAAATGTATAGATGCATCATCAACAACTTTTTGCAGATGTCTAAGGGAATATCCCCTAGATTTATCATTGCATGCTTGTTGAATCTTTGTTCAATCAGTTGACTCTAATGATGTCTTTAACTGGGATGATTTAACTAGGATATTAATACTTGCGATGAGTTAAACTGCAGAGTTTTCTTTCATATATTTAATTTTTTGCAAAATTGCTCCAAGAATTCAACAAGAGGATTTTTGTTCTTTGAAGTTTTTAAATTTGTTTGGTTTGGAAAGCAAGGAATATTGCTCTCTCTCTGATACTGCCATTTCCTTCCTCGGCTGCCCTCCAATGCTGTTCCTGTCTCACAAACCTCCATGCAACTCCACACACTCTTATCTACCTCACACACTGCCGGGCTTCCACTTTGCACCGCTCAGCTCTGCCCTCACTTTCACCAACTCTGTAAGCTGATCCAAGCCAGTATCCTTTTCTGACATTTGCCAGCAGCCACAAACCCTCTTCTTCTTCTTCTTCCGACTGCTCCCATTAGGGGTCGCCACAGCGGATCATCTTCTTCCATATCTTTCTGTCCTCGTCATCTTGTTCTGTTACACCCATCACCTGCATGTCCTCTCCCACCACATCCATAAAGCTCTTAGGCCTTCCTCTGTTCCTTTTCCCTGGCACCTCTATCAGCACTCTTCTCCCAATATACCCAGCATCCCTCCTCTGCACATGTCCAAACCAATGCACTCTCGCCTCTCTGACTTTGTCTCCCAACCTCAGCTGACCCTCTAATGTCCTCATTTCTAATCCTGTCCATCCTCATCACACCCAATGCAAATCTAAGCATCTTTAACTCTGCCACCTCCAGCTCCAGCTTTCTGGTCAGTGCCATCATCTCCAGCCCATATAACACAGCTGGTGTCACTACCGTCCTGTAGACCTTCCCTTTCACTCTTGCTGATACCTGTCTGTCACAAATCACTCCTGACCCTCTTCTCCATCCATTCCACGCTGCCTGCACTCTCTTTTTCACCTCTCTTCCATAATCTCCATTACTCTGTACGGTTGATCCCAAGTATTTAAACCCTGGTCAATGAAATTTATCAGCAGAGAAGTTCTTGTAGGTATGTGCTCTCTAGCCATGCCCTCTTTTCACATTCTGCACTAGAATTACTTTCCCATGCTTCTTCATATAGGTTGCAGATTAAAATAAATTAGAAATACAGTATATATTTGCTAAAAGTGTAAATTTTGCTGGTTGCAAAATGTCATTTTTTTTGCAAATTCAGTTTTGTGCAAAACATTCAGTTAATTCCTAGGTATAACTATTTCACACATTGCCAGTTGGTTTTGGATAACCTCTTTCATACATCTAATTCATAAAGTTAAGAAGTGTTACTTGCTCACTGAGGTGCCCTATGTCTAATATTATATTTCGGTAGAAAAATCATTCCCTCTTAAAAGTACATCTCAGGAAATTGGAGCAGAAAAATAAACGTTTTCATTGCATAACGAATGCACTCACTGTACAAATGCTGGGTACAGAATTCAGCACCCTTGCCAGAGATATTCATAGATCCACACTTGGGTTGTGCGGCATACTGATGCTGAAGAACACCATTTTTAGAACAGTAGAGTACCAGCATCTCTGCTTTTTTAGTTCCGGTAAGTAGATGTTAGAGTGGGACAAGGGAGAATGGGGGGGAACCTATGATACATGGTATACTATACAGGGGAAAGCTTCAGTGTGGTGAAGGCTTCACAGGGGAACAATGCGTTTTTACACATCATTTCCGACAACTCTTACCTGCTGCAATACACAAGATGCCCTAAGAGGAAACCCGTCCTTGTATTGATGCAAAATGTGGTGGAATAGGGAGGCTGGATTGGGAGGTTGAGGGGACAAATACCTATTTTTTTTGCTTTGGTACACTGGCACTTGAGGACCAAAAAGCTGGTACCAATATGGAAGTCAAAATTTTAGTACCGATCCCACACTATTGCTCACTACACCATAATGCTTTCCAGGCTAAAAAAAATAAAAACCATTTAGGTGGTTATGCTTAATGCTTATTACATCAGAAAGGTAAGGATGCTCATTCAGGATAACAACCAAATCATTCATGAGGTTTGAACCTACAGGTCATATGTGTGCACAAACCCAACTTCTTAACCACTGACTTACAGTGCAGACTTCGAAAGACAACAGAGCCCCTCCAGCCATTATAATTGGATAAGGTGTTGCCAAGAATAACATGAATATCAAAACCTGACAGACTGAGAAAGCCAAATGACATTCTAGTAGAAGATACAAAAATGCCTGTGGTAGCTGTAAACACCAAATTCAGACATGTAACCCTCTGGTCTTAGTACAGTGCATCCGGAAAGTATTCCCAGTGCATCACTTTTTCCACCTTTTGTTATGTTACAGTCTTATTCTAAAATGGATTAAATTCATTTTTTTCCTCAGAATTCTACACACAACACCCCATAATGACAACGTGAAAAAAGTTTACTTGAGGTTCTTGCAAATTTATTAAAAATAAAAAAAACTGAGAAATCCCATGTACATAAGTATTCACAGCCTTTGCTCAATACTTTGTCGATGCACCTTTGGCAGCAATTACAGCTTCAAGTCTTGTTGAATATGATGCCACAAGCTTGGCACACCTATCCTTGGCCAGTTTCGCCCATTCCTCTTTGCAGCACCTCTCAAGCTCCATCAGGTTGGATGGGAAGCGTCGGTGCACAGCCATTTTAAGATCTCTCCAGAGATGTTCAATCAGATTCAAGTCTGGGCTCTGGCTGGTCCACTCAAGGACATTCACAGAGTTGTCCTGAAGCCACTCCTTTGATATCTTGGCTGTGTGCTTAGGGTCGTTGTCCTGCTGAAAGATGAACCGTTGCCCCAGTCTGAGGTCAAGAGCGCTCTGGAGCAGGTTTTTATCCAGGATGTCTCTGTACATTGCTGCAGTCATCTTTCCCTTTATCCTGACTAGTCTCCCAGTCCCTGCCGCTGAAAAACATCCCCACAGCATGACGCTGCCACCACCATGCTTCACTGTAGGGATGGTATTGGCCTGGTCCAAACGTGACACCTGGCATTCACAACAAAGAGTTCAATCTTTGTCTCATCAGACCAGAGAATTTTCTGAGTCTCCTTCAGGTGCCTTTTGGAAAACTCCAGGCGGGCTGCCATTTGCCTTTTACTAAGGAGTGGCATCCGTCTGGCCACTCTACCATACAGGCCTGATTGGTGGATTGCTGCAGAGATGGTTGTCCTTCTGGAAGGTTCTCCTCTCTCTACAGAGGACCTCTGGAGCTCTGACAGAGTGACCATCGGGTTCTTGGTCACCTTCCTGTCTAAGGCCCCCGATCGCTCAGTTTAGATGGCCGGCCAGCTCTAGGAAGAGTCCTGGTGGTTTCGACCTTCTTCCAGTTACGCATGATGGAGTCCACTGTGCTCATTGGGACCTTCAAAGCAGCAGAAATTTTTCTGTAACCTTCCCCAGATTTGTGCCTCGAGACAATCCTGTCTGAGGTCTACAGACAATTCCTTTGACTTCATGCTTGGTTTGTGCTCTGACATGAACTGTCAACTGTGGGACCTTATATAGACAGGTGTGTGCCTTTCCAAATCATGTCCAGTCAACTGAATTTACCACAGGTGGACTCCAATGAAGCTGCAGAAACATCTCAAGGATGATCAGGGGAAACAGGAGGCACCTGAGCTCAATTTTGAGCTTCATGGCAAAGGCTGTGAATACTTATGTACATGTGCTTTCTCAATTTTTTTATTTTTAATAAATTTGCAAAAATCTCAAGTAAACTTTTTTCACATTGTCATTATGGGGTGTTGTGTGTAGAATTCTGAGGAAAAAAATGAATTTAATCCATTTTGGAATAAGGCTGTAACATAACAAAATGTGGAAAAAGTGATGCGCTGTGAATACTTTCCGGATGCACTGTATGTTTTTAAATCAGGGTCCTATTTGCTCAGACAGGAGATTGCTGGGTTTCCCCAGTTACTGTTACCTTTTTCAATTGGTTTCAGTGTGCACACTCCAGCATCATTTGACAGTTCTTTGGGAGAGACCTGCCTGCTCGACTGCTGAGGTACCAAATCAAACGCCTTACGAATCTCCTTGGGTCTGTCTTATAACTGTCTGTTAATCCGATGAATTGCAGAACTTCAAAACATGACCATCTCAACCATATGCATTTGCTTGAACAACTCTGACTACTGCTAACAGATTCCCTAGAGAAAGACTGGATAGCATTATGGAGGAATATTCGGAGAAAAATAAATATGTAAAAAAATGGTGAAATAGGACTAAAAGTAAATAAAACACAATAATATGGGGGCATAAAAATCATGAGTACACCATTAAATAGGTTTTTGTTGTTTATTGCTAGATGCATTTACTTCTTCATTTATTTCAGGGACATCACCTGCAAACTACACCCGACATTTTGACCCATCAAAGTAGAAAGGGTGTGCTCTAGAGAGTCCTGTGAAGTACGGTGAATCATTACTAAAGACTTAAGTGGTGTAAAAATCTTCAGTCACCAATTACAACATTTATAAGCAGATAGCTGAAGTGCAGACTCCCGAGGAAAGCTTCCTAAAAGTTAGAAAGCACTTCTTTAGACAAAGAGTTGTGGAGCTCTGGAGCAAACGACGGAGACATGCAGTTGAAGCAGAAACCTTGATAACCTTTAAGAAAAATAAGGATGAGATATTGGGATAGCTTAGCTACAGGGTGAGCCAAAAAGAAGTACCACATTTCAAACATTTATTCTACTGTATTCTACGCTGCAAGATAAAATAAATTCCATTACGACAGAAGAGAGAGTATACAAAACAGTTTTGGGGCCCTGTAACTAAAAGCTCGACCTCTAATCGTTATTTTATTAATCCTTGGAATCATAAGCAGACCAGCATCTTGATATCTTAATGTGCGCTCTGGTTTGTAAGTCATGATAAGTTCAGACAAGTAAGTCGGACCTCGGCCATTTAATACTTTATATGTTAAAAAAAGGATTTTGAAATCTGCCCTAAACTTAACCGGGAGTCAGTGTAAAGATTTAAGAACTAGAGTTATGTGTTCGTATTTTCTTGTTCTTGTAATAATTCTTGCAGCCGCATTTTGGATTAACTGGAGGCTGTATAGAGAACAGTTTGAACATCCAGTGAGCACCGCATTGCAGTAGTCAATCCTACTAGAAATAAATGCATGAATTAAAGAATCCTGTTTATTTAGAAAGCACCTTAATTTCCTAACATTTTTAAGATGGAAGAAATATGTTTTGGACAACTTTGTAATATGCACTTTAAATGACATGCTAGAGTCAAAGATAACTCCTAGATTGCGGGCTAATTCAGTGAAATTAATGGGGATTCCAACTGAATTAATTGATGACAAAATATTGTTGTGATCAGCGTCATTCCCTCCAACAATTAACATCTCTGTTTTATCTGTATTTAAAGACAAGTAGTTCTCAATCATCCACTCCTTTAATTCACTAACACAACTAATTAAAGACACATCAGAGAAACATCGTTTAATTTAATTGAAAGGTATAACTGGGTGTCATCTGCATACAAGTGAAAATTAACATGATGTTTCCTAATGAGAGACCCCAGTAGAAGCATGTAAAGTGAAAACAGTAAAGGTGCCAGTACTAAGCCCTGCGGGACACCATATTGAACTTCTGTGTATAATGATGGAGTACTGTCAGCACATTTCTGTACATATTGGAATCGATTTGATAAATAGGAACTAAACCAAGCGAGCACGGGGCCTGTAAGCCCAACATCATTTTCTAGCCTGTGCAGTAAAATAGAATGGTCAGCGGTGTCAAACGCTGCACTTGAGTCCAACAACATAATTACAGTGGGGTTTCCTTCATCAGAGGATATCAGAATGTCATTTACAACCCGCGATAGTGCCGTTTCTGTACTATGACCAGTGCGGAAACCAGACTGGAATTTCTCAAATAAATTGTAATGCGTAAGGTGTGACTGAAGACTGACTGGCGACTACTTTTTCTAGTATTTTAGAGAGAAACGTTAAATTTGAAATAGGCCTATAATTATTTAGCATGTGTAGGTCTACGTCTGACTTTTTAAGTAATGGTTTAATGACTGACACTTTTTAATGAACTATTGACAATGTTTAGAATATTCGCTGCAAGAACATCCATTACACTTTTTACTAGTTTTGTTGGCACTGGATCTAGGGAACAAGTAATGGGCTTCATTTTAGAAATTAAAGTTAAAACTTCCTGCTCAGTTACAGGATTAAAATTATTAAAGGGCTGAATGCAATGTGAGACAGGGTCTGCTAAGCTAGTATGTGGCTTGTACTGTGATGCTGAGATCTGGGCTCTTATATTTTTTATTTTCTCTTTGAAGAAGTTCATGAAGTCTGTACTGCTAATATCTGTTGGTATTTTGCACTGTAGATCTGAATTTCCATTTGTTAATTTAGGCAGTTTTCTAAACAGTACCCGAGGATTTTTATTATTGCTATCTATTATTGTAGAATAGTATTCTGAGCGAGCTTTAAAGACAGCTTTTTTATATTTATTAACACTCTCTGTCCATGCAATTTGAAAGATATGTAGCTTTATTGTTCTCCATCTGCGCTCCAGTTTTTGACACTATAATTTAAGAGCTTTAGTGTTTTCATTAAACCAGGGAGAGTTTCTATGTGCTTTGATCACTTTTGTTTTAAGGGGAGCCACTGTGTCCAGAGCATTTCTTAAGGTCACATTATAATGTGATGTTAGCTGATCTGAATTGTTTTCCACGTTTACATTTGATGTTCGCTGATCTAAATTGTTTTCCACAATTACACTCGACTTACTCAAAGTATCTATAAATTTTGAAGCAGAATTACAATCTAGATGTTGCACTGTCTTTGTTTTAATCTGTGAGTGTGTTGGCAAGGGCAGGACTAAATCAAATGTAATTAAGTAGTGATCGGAAATAACTTAATTTAATGGAGTAATATTTAAATTTAGAATTTCAACTTTGTAAGTTATAATTAACTCTAATGTGTGGTTATGATTATGAGTTGGACCTTTGACAATCTGACAAAATCCTACTGAATTTAACAAATAAGTAAGACATTTGCTAAAAGTGTCAGTTTCCACATCAATGTGTACATTAAAATCCCCCATCAGTATTACGTGATCATAATTTATAGCCAAATCAGATAGAAGGTTGCTAAATTCAGTCATGAACAATGAATATGGCCCTGGTGGTCTGTAGACTAGTACTATAATTGTGTTGGAATCGGTTTTAATATTTAAAATGAATGCCTCAAAGGATGTAAAGTTGCCTACATTTTTAGAAGTGATTTGCATTTTGTTACAATGAATTATTCCAAGGCTTCCTCCTCGACCAGAATCTCTAGACGTATGAAGGAACGAGTAGCCATCTGGTGACGCCTCAGCTAGGGGGACAGTGTCACATTTACTAAGCCAGGTTTCAGTGAGAAGACACAGATCAGATTTTGTACTTAATCATTTACCAAAACAGCTTTAGTGCCAAGAGAGCGAATGTTCAATAAGCAGCATTTAAAACTGCCTGGTTCTTTCTGAACTGGTGATATATATATATTTTTTAATTTGAAGTAAATTTATATTACAGATGCTCCTGGTGGAGGGTCTGGTTTTATCCCTTGGTCTAATTATACACCTTATTTTTTGGCTATCAATTAATTTAAGGTTTGTATCAAGACTATATTTACTGGATGCCCCACGACCGGGATTTTGGGTAACAGCCTCAGGATAGTAACTTGTGGGATAAACAACAGCCCATGATTTAAGATCACATGACTGTGGCCTGGATGGTGCTCTAATCAGTCAACCAGGCAGTTTTGCTGCCATATTTTGGGATAATACATATGATCCCCTCCAGTTAGGATGAAGGCCATCTCTTTTGAAAAATCCAGGCCTGTCCCAAAAATCATCCTAAATGTTCACAAACATAGCTTTTATTTGCACACCAGGTTTCTAGCCAGCAGTGAAGGGAATGTAATCTGCTATAAATCACATCCCCTCTATATAATCTTGGTAAGGGGCCAGATACAACTAAATTCCGACATTTTCTTTTAGCTTTGATGCATAAAGAGATGAAGTTCCTCTTTAATACCTCAGATTGCTGTGAATAAATATCATTAGTGCCGACATGCAGCAATAAGGTAGATACTTCATCGTTGGCGACACGGTCCAATGCGGCCTCTATGCCAGAAATCTTGCGAGGCATTTAACATTAACTGCTGGTTTAACACAGTTTGGAATTCTAACATTCCGCACTATGGAATCGGCAATTATGAGCACTTTCTTATTCTCAGTTTCCACAGGCGCGCTGCGGAGTGCCGAGAATCTGTTCTGGGTCCGATTTGGTGAGCTGGGTGCTGAGGGGACTAAATTTTGGCTTCTTAGACCCCCGTCTTACTGTTACCCACTCGCCCTGTGGCTGAATTGGTGCTGCTGACTTTGGCCACGCACTGACTGCAGTGGGACCTGGAGAGACTAAAGCCGAATCAGAAGTAGCCGAATTGTCTAAACAAACCGAGTTGATCCAATTTTCGATTTGCCTAATTGCTATCAGATTCCTAACGCGGTCCTCCAATTTGCGTATTTTCCCCGACCAACTCTAAATTAACTAAACACTTTTGGCAGGTGAAGCTGTCAACGCTGTCGGCCGGAAAACCCGAACTGTATATACTGCAGGACACACAACATATAAACGTGCCCTCAACGGGCAGAGAGCAGACAGAACTTACGTTTAGTGTTGGTGTCATCTTCTCTGTTTTTTGTAGTAACTTCGGTGCTTCGGCACTTTCTGCGTTCAGCTGAATCACTAACAGCCCATCGGCTTTAAGTTTCCACCACCCGCTGAGCAATCGACTTTCTCACTGCCGGTTATTTCACCTGATCAGCTGCCAGCTTTACTTCAGTTGAACTTGCTCGGGTGTTTGCGAAGGGCTACGTGCCTGTGGGAGATGCCACTGCTCTGTGCTTCCGCCTGCTGCTCCGCTCAGTTAGTACCGTGTTGGAAATGCCTAAGGCAGAAGCAGGTTTGCATGCTGAACATCTAGGAGACTGCAAAATGGATGCCCTTACAGCTTGGATGTCTTCAGGTGTTTATACAGTCCAAGGACGGCCTGTAGATTTTCTGTTCGATGTTGTAGCCGTCTGTTTAAATTTAGCCACCCACTGAAGAATTATTTTCCAACTTGGGACATCACCGTTAGGAGGAATGCTGAAATGTAATTGGAAGGCACGTTGCGTAGTGATGGACTCAAAGTTCCTGAAGAACGCTTCGACAGAGGAAGCAACGGTGTGCACTGGACCAAGGCATGAAAACTACAAGGGATCACCTATCAAAGGAACCCTCACCCCAACCCACTTGGCTGCTTCTACCTTGCACAATGACCTTGAGAAATGTGGAACTTCAATTTGGCTCACCCTGTATAAGCTAAACAAATGGACATGATGGACTGAATGGTCTCATCTGGTTTATCAAATTTCTCATGTCCTAAATAAAGGCTCATTTTGTCTCACACTCTTAACTACCATAGACTTCCAGAGTCGCAGCATTCAGCACGTTTTTTGCTTGCCTTGGAAAACCTATGACTTGTAAACAATTGTAAAGCTGGGACTGTGTGGGTCCCCTATTATCAATGATTGACCAATCAAAACACACAGTATTTTCTAAAGCTCAACTTCGACATGTGAAATGACAGTTTACATTTAAAGGCGCATTTCAGGTTGTGTGCAGGGTCACTGAAATACGTAAATGAAGAAAGAAATACATAAAGTAAGCAAGCAAACAAATCAATCATTCTAATGGCACATTTAATAATTTTTGTTCACATATCAGTGTGTTTGTATTTATATATTCTGACATTTCACAATACAATCCCTCTTAACCGACCACCTCGGGACTGGACCCATGGCCGTTTGCCGTTTTGGCTGGTTAATCCGACGCATAACTATTTTCATGTATAAAAATATTTCTAATGTATGTACTGTACCTCTCCGACGTTCATGAAGAAACCACATCCACAAGGCTTCTTCATCCACGATATCGCACACAGGTTTTTTTTCTCGTACAACGACTGGACAGTGTGGTGTTGCGGGTCCACAGCTAAGGTCAAAAAGGCCACTTTTTAAATAAATAATCGCCACACTCGCGGCTTAGCGAGTATGTGTGGTCGATCGGTTCCCAGGGAATTTGTGATGCGGGAGATCCTTGCTTAAGTGCACAGGTGAGGAGTCGTCCGCATCCGTAATTGTTCTTGGGAACTGCTAATTGCCACTTAATAATAATAATAATAATAATTCATTACATTTATATAGCGCTTTTCTTCTGATCCATGTCCCCATGATAAATAGAAGTGCAAGGTGGCTAGGGGGAGAACAGGAAAGAACGGGAGGTCAATGGAGAAGGAAGCAGATAGAGGAAAGCCGAGCGAGAGAGAGAGAGCAGATTCAATGGAGCAAAGGCAGGCAGCTGGGAGGTGAACCCCTGAAGATGAGTGTTTGGGGCTGAAGAACGTGGTCTCTCCAGCTGAGCGATCACAGAGCTGGAGTGACCGGTATTGAAGACGACTGGCCGTCGAAAGGCAGTGGCAGTCGTGGAGGCTTTGGGCTGGTTTAGCCCCAGCGGGAGCGCCCTGGCCGCTGGAGAAAGAACCCAAGTCTCGGTCTGGATGGAGCCCAACGTAGCTAGGGATCGGAAGGCTACCAGACCAGTGTGGAAGGTAGCTGCACCTGCAGGTAGGGCGGCTCCCCTGTTGCAAAGCCCGATGGGAGAAGCAGGGAAGCCGCCAGGTAGAAAGAAGAAGGCACCATGGAAAATTCATAAAGGAATATGTAAACAGAAATCACTCTGAGCGTAGGAGCCCTCTCACCTTCCAGGAAAGAAGGAAGTGCATACAAATAACATAAAGAAGAACTCAGGATTAAAAAATTTTTCTTTAATTTTATTAGGTTGGTTAATCCGTCGGCTGGTTAATGTGAGGCCAGTTAAGAGGGATTGTACTGTACATCTATTTGCAGGTTTATTTAATTTAAAAAAATTTTGTCTGAAATAGTCAATGTGAAGACCCTTTCTGTGCCAGCCTCCGAACCTACTGTCATGACTACTAAAAAAGAAAAACCTTTATTCCTCTCTTCTATTAAAACCTACCTTCAAAAGTACATTAGATTTTAATAAACCTATTTTAACCAATACTTGCTTTTGATAAATTGTATTGAACTGAGCAGGCTAACAGTTAGATGCACTAAATAGTTGATATGCCCCACCATCATTCTTGTGACACAAGTAATATACAGAGTCTACATAAAACATTTATTTAATACTTACAACTTCACAACACATAAAATTCTGCCTATCAAGAAAGCAGAACTATTAACAATTAAAAGTTTGAAACAAAGTCACGTTTCCTCTTTAAAAGACAGAATTTGTAAAAACAAAAAATATAAATATATTAAGAAGAAAAAAAAATTCTTGGTGTGCTAACAAAAACGAAAGTCAAAACTGTCCTGTGCTTTGTTTGTATTTTACAAATCCAGGCAAACCTTTCTAAACTTACTATCGTGTGTTTGGGGTGCTACTCCTCCTTAAGAGCATAAAGTACATCATCCTGGCTGACATTGAGCCGCACCCGCAAGTGCAGGTCATTTTTGCTGTTCTCAATTAGGAGGAGTCGACAGGCTCCCAGGCGCTGGCAGACAGCGAGTCCCTCAGACATGCACAGGGGCTTCACGCCCTCCACACGGCACAGGGCCAGGTGTTGTTGGAATACCTATGGCAGAGAGAAAAGTAATCAGGAGCCTTGGATATGCAGAAACAGATTACACACAGCTCTGAATTTAAATGAACGGGAAGTAGAATTTATTCAATGACTTACTACCTTATACTGATTCATTTCTGAATCCTGTTCTAGAAAATAATCAGTAGTGCTTCTGAAAAACAGGCTGACAATACAGATGCTGTGTGGAACATTCTCTATGAAATCATCCTTTCAAACACTTGACTGGCTGCTGTTACTGTCTTTAAAGTTCCCAGCCTTAAAATGTTGATTTCCCAGAATTACACGAGTAAACTTAATTCAGAACACTCCAAAAACAAACATCATATGTGATGATTAATAATGGCAAAACGTGAAGACGACCAGCTGCTTTACAGGCACCCAACACATCATAGGGTTTCAGAATCTGCCTAAACATTGCAATGGGCATCTAAAAAAAATGGACTGACTGTTAAAGAGACATTAAGGAGCTTTCCAACACCCAGAAGATAAATGTCTAGACCAGGGTCCATCATAGGAAAAGAATGAGTCCCTTATGATACCAATCAAATTGAACACATTGTACTTGCTAAATTCTGTTAACGTTAAAGTCGGGGATGTGAAGCTGGAGGACAGATTAACATAATGTGGACGGAAAGCAGAGTGTAGTGAATGCAAAAAGCAGCTGGCTGTCAAGACGGACTATCGGAGATTCCGTAATTTGATAATGTTTGGTTTACTGATGTCATCATTTGTGTATTAAATATATCTAAAGCCTAAGACATACGCATCCCTACCTGACTAAAGTAGCAACAGTTTTTCAGACTCTAAATCCTCATCAAATGGTAAGTGACAATAGAGTGTTCACCAGTTAAGTACCCTTTTAGGAAATGTACTGCAACTTGCCTGCTGGAAGGAGGCTTCTTCAAGGCCTAGTCGACGGAATTCAGCAATCGTTGCTTTTAAGAAAAGCTGCTCATGAAGTGAGGCACACCTGCAAAAGAAGGAAAATTATGTGATTTAGACCTAGTGACTATGGTGTTGCCAGTTTATTCCCCTAATAAAACTCCTGTGTGGCCCTTAAAAAGTTCAAGTACCACTTTGTAGAAATACATGTTGCACTAAGTAAGGATAAATCATTTTGCAAAAAGGCAATGAAATAAAAAGTAATATAAACAACACAAACTGGAAGTCTATTTGCCCAGTGTAAAAATGAAAAATACACTGCTCAAAAAACTTAAGGGAAAACTTAAATCATACATCGGATCACAATGAACAAAATATTCAAGAGGAAAATCTTTACTGAGCTAATCAATCCTGTGTAATTCATGGAGAACAAAATTATGTTTTAACAGTCAATGGAAACCAAAAATCATCAATCCTCTGATTCAACATCACACAGAAAATCAAAGTCAAAAACTGAAATCACAGGCTGATTCAACTTGCGTTAATTTCATCACGGCAACTCCTAATGTGACTCCTGTAGCTCTAAACATGAATGTGAATTTCCCCTTGGGATTAATAAAGTATGTATCTATCTAAAGGACCACAACCAGAGTGCATCTGACCCCCGCCCTTGGGGCCTTCCAAACCCTGTCCTCCAAAGATTATTCACTTCTATTAACACCTAGCTTCAAATGTACATTACATTTTAATATACCTGTGTTAACCAATAGCGGGTTGCATAATGGATGGATGGATGGATGGATGTATTAACCAATACTTGCTTTTTGATATATTGAATAGAACTGAGTGAGCTAAGTTATATGCACTAAACATATTCGATATGCCCCACCACTATTTTTGTGATACGAGTAAATCACACATCAGATCACAATGAACTAAATATTCAGGAGGAAAATCTTTACTGAGCAATCATGTACAAGGACCCACGCACTTGGGGTCTTCCAAGCCCTGTCCCTCCCAGGGCCACAGGTGTTTAAGCCACCTGACCGAAATCAAGATGTCTCAGCAGGAGGAGGGACAGAGTTGCAGAGTTAGTCCTACTTAATTAACATTAGAATCCCTGAAGCCTACGAAAAAAAAAAACTCGTAATCCCGGGCCACCTTAAATTCCTTTGCACCTCTCCATTAGCGTCTTTTGTTTTGTAAATGTGTCGATCAGCACAAGCAGCCTGCTATCCCATTCCTCACAATGGCGCAGCTCAACTCGGGCAGAAAAGTTCTCCCAAGCCAGGTCTGTTTATCTGGGTGTGAGGTGCCTGGAGTTGTATGGGGGTAAATAATATATCATTATTTGGAATACATGCATTTCATGTGTGTTCCGTGTCTACAACAATTTATGCAAATATAGGATGACAGGAAATGCAAGGCAGGAAATGTTGAGCACATTCCTAAAATAGTAACTTTTTTCATGTTATAGTGCCAACGACAAAATATTGACCTGAAGTGTATAATGCGTGAAGACTGAAGTCCAAATACCAAATAAACACTTTCACAAAAGATATAGATGATGGATGGATGGATGGATGGATGGATAGATAGATAGATACTTTATTAATCCCAGGGGGAAATTCACATATTCCAGCAGCAAAAATACATGTATAACAAAACAAGTGCACTTTTATTCAAAAATATAATTGAAGAAAAAGAAATTGGGTTAGGGTACGACGCTGACATGACCGTTTGGGTGGTGCTGCAGTAAGAACTGCTGACTCACAATCAAGAGGTCCCGAGTTTGACACTGGCCACTTCCCAGAATTACCGATTTGAGTAGTGAACGCACTTGTTTTGTTTTACTTGTATCTTTTTTTCCAAAGTGTTTATGGGGGGGAATGCAATCACACACACACATTTTAAAAGATACAGCACTCATGTGAAACAAGCAAATAAGGTAGAATATTTAGAAAGCAACAGAAAAAGTGATTCATGAGGGCGAAGATGACGTTTGGGTTGTCCTCTTTCTGCATTACCCGATGGCTGTAATGTAAGGGGAAGAGAACATTTCATCCAGGGCTTCCATCACATGGCTCATCCCTACTAGCGAGGTGCCAGCCTTGTAGTTGCTAGAGAGCTCACAAATATCTGTGGACCTCCTGCAGATATCCAGACATCTCCGGGCATCCCCTGATAGAGCTGCCACCTGAAGAAGGGAGCAAAATTAATAAACAGTGATGACCATCAGGCTCCTAAGTGAAGTGTCCTTATCAAGAAGGGCACACCAGAAACATGAATGACATGTTGACCAATGCCCTCCCCCCCCCCCCCCCCCCCCCAAAAATAGAGACAGTTCAATTAGCCAGGGATGCATTTCCCAAAATATTTTAAATGTTAAGCACTTCATTAGCTCATACTTAAGATTGTTTGTTAATTAGCGAATGTTTCCAAAAACCCTTTGTAACTAAAGTAGTATTTAATCTCATTTAGAAAACAAGTGAACCGACCAGGTTGTTATTTTTAATGTTATTCTTTATTTGGACTTGCGTGTGGTTCTATTAAAGAGACACAGAGATTGGCTTTAAAAAAACCACACACTTTTATAGGGAAAATCTAGCAACAACAATAATAATAATCCCCCCCTAGGGAAAGGCCTGCCAATTTGTCATAGTAGGGGTACCAGAGTCCCCTTTTGATCCTTACATTGCAAAGGCCACTCCACGGAGTAACATATCCCAGACTGCTACTGCTGTTAACACCAAAAAAGTGGGCAAGATTTGGCATGAAACGAACAAAAGGTACATATTCCATAATTAAATAATTAGGAACAGACACAAATGACAAACAGACTTTACACCTCATCGCACAAAACACTGCAACTAATAAAACAGGAAGTTGCCGCTAACCTAACAAAAACACCGACTTGTGTGGTAAACATGCAGATAACATATTCAACAAAACACCCCTTAGAACAGTGGACAACAACAACGACTGATATTACCAATGAACAAACCAAGATACCAGGTATTACTGTATATTCTACTACACAGACAAAGGACATTGAGAGAACATTCATACAATATGCAGGAACACACCCCTATCCGCCTCCTCTTTTGCCAAAACCATTAAACACAAAGAAACTGTCACAAACAAAACTCAAACTCAATATAACTCTCTCTCTATATATATATATCTCTATATATAACCTTCATTTGGATCTTGATCTTTGTATGTCCGCGAATGAATTTGAAGAAGAAGCACTAGATGGCAGTAGAGAGACAGCTAAAACATAGGCATTGCATTAAGAATCTCTTCCAGGCTTATACTACTGAAGACTGTAGTACTCCAGTCACACCTCAAAACACAGACATTCAAACTAAACAAATTGTTGTGCTTTAAATTAACCAATCTCTATATATAATCTTCATTTGGATCTTGATCTTTGTTTGTCCGCGAATTCATGTTCAACCGACACAGTATCCTTCAATAAGGGCGCGCACAAAAAGGCGAGCTTCAAAAGGGCGATCTCAATTGGGTGCATCGAATAAAGGGAAACGCAACAAAATTATTACAGAAAATTTATTACCCAATGGCAATGATTGAACGTATAAAAAGGCGAAAGCAAGAATATCAAAACATCCAATTAATTAATGCATGAACTTCTAAGCGAGACGAACATTTTCCAAACCTATATTCAGTGCATTTCCAGATGCGATTCCCGTTGATAGATTTCTCCTTTCTGAATGTGTAGCCTTCGACTACGAGTAGATCTGCACCTTTGTTGCTCTTCACATATTCCAGAGCCATTTGAACTAAATTATCTACGAACACGTTTATTCGCCGCACCCAATTGAGGTCGCCCTTTTGAAGCTTGCCTTTTTGTGCGCGCCCTTATTAAATAGAACATATAAGTTGGACACACTTCTGTGATTTTCCATCAGTCAGCGTTTGGAGTTCAAGAAAGAAGCATTGGTTCTTCCTTACTCTTTGGATTGCCACAAAGCAACCTGCGAGATTGGAGAAAGGTTGAGAAGAGATTGTGAGAGGAAACGACAGCGTCATGAAAATGAGACGGACTGTGAACGGAGAGAAGCAGAAATGCTCCTACACCACCACATAATTACTATTCGGACAGTGATTCCGAGTAGGCCGTTCCTATCGAATCAATGTACAAGGGTTTTGTTTTGTAATTTTGTTTCCCTTATAAAAAAAATCATAATGCTGTGTGACGAAGGGCCCAATTCACGACTGGCAGCCGCGTTTAAACAGGGAGCCCTTCACAGACAACTTTAACACGCGCAACGTAGTTGGGCACACATGGCTAGTATCTATATAAAAGCCAAATTGTGGGGAATGGGATAGCAGGCTGCTTGTGCTGATCAACACATTTACAAAACAAAAGACGCTAATGGAGAGGTGCAAAGGAATTTAAGGTGGCCCGGGATTACGAGTTTTTTTTTCGTAGGCTTCAGGGATTCTAATGTTAATTAAATAGGACTAACTCTGCAGCTCTGTCCCTCCTCCTGCTGAGACATCTTGATTTCGGTCAGGTGGCTTAAACACCTGTGGCCCTGGGAGGGACAGGGCATGGAAGACCCCAAGGGCGTGGGTCCTTGCACATGATTGCTCAGTAAAGATTTTCCTCTTGAATATTTAGTTCATTGTGATCTGATGTGTGATTTACTCATATCACAAGTATAGTGGTGGGCATATCGACTATGTTTAGTGCATATAACTGTTAGCCCACTCAGTTCTATTCAATCTATCAAAAAGCAAGTATTGGTTAACACAGGTATATTAAAATGTACATTAAGTCACTCATCACAAAATCTCCCGAACCATGAGGACTTGGGACTTGAAATTTGGAATGTAGGTTACCCTTGGCCCACAGCTGCTCATGTAGCGGCTTTAAAATGGTTGCTGATGATCTGAAAAAAGACAGACACACCAATATCTGGATTCTGCCGTTTATTCTGCAACAACATCATCCAACTAAAAGACAAGCAGTAAGGGGCACAGTCAGCACACACAGCAACAGGCGCTCTCTCAGTCTCCTGCAAAAGCGTCATCCAGCTTTTGCCAGGAGTCTGCTGTACGCTACATGTGCGTCCTATGGGTGTTTCTTTAATTAAAGCTACAATAGGCAAACAGGAACTATTATACAAAAGATACAGTGATTGAATTCACATTAAACAAAATTCACAATATATAAAACAGAAGCATTTCAGTATTAAAAACAAACATAGTTTTGAGAATGTTCACAAAAATAAAACTAACTCAGCCACAATCGCTAAGAAGCGGTTTTAAAAATTTCGTGGTCCAAGCGCAAAATTTCTTATTGTTTTTTTAGACCCGTTTGTATGTCTGTCTGCATTTCACGAGAGAACTACTTAACGGATTTAGATCTGGTTTTTTTCTATAATTTGCTTGAACATTCCAGTTGATTTTGCAACTTCTCTCATTGTGCTAAGAAGCATAGTTTGCTTTAAGGAGCGATACATT
This sequence comes from Erpetoichthys calabaricus, assembly GCF_900747795.2. Lineage (NCBI taxonomy): Eukaryota > Metazoa > Chordata > Cladistia > Polypteriformes > Polypteridae > Erpetoichthys > Erpetoichthys calabaricus. The sequence goes on from NC_041403.2 coordinate 9,461,118, forward strand.
CGTACGAATTCAAGCCAGAGGCTATGGTCCAAGGGGGGTGCGGGAGAGTGACGTCGTAGTAGACAGCTAGTTGGCAGGACCTCCTCACTGTCTTGTTTCACTACTATGCGGGTGAAGCCATGGGGGATGGCTAGTGAAAATATAATTCCACAATATATATATGTACTAAAAACACTAACAGATGTGCATCTGCAGTTATCACCATCACCCACACTGAAATGAAAACACAACAAAGACGAAGCACATCAAAAAAATTACACCAGCCCAGGAAACCCACCTGGGAACACTGGCTAGAAACACAGATAAAGGGTATTAGACATGACGTGGGCCAGTTAACACACCAGGAAAACTATCCCAGAAAATACTTTCAAGAAGAAGAAGAATAGGTTGATATTGCAATGTAGATATAAAATTACAGTGTAGGTTATAAATTAGTGCAAAAGGGTCTCTTTGTAGCTTTAACACCTGTAGACAATATCAGTACATAATGAGTTAGCCAGTTAAACATGCTATGCGAGTGGGAAGGTCAACCATCCTTTAATAACAGCAACAGCAATGGCAGCTATCCAGAGAATTGTGAAAATCAACCGGAGACCCCATTTGAGATCAAACCACTTGAGATGCCAAGTTGCCTTTCTCAACACTCTTTTGAAGATGGAAATGAACAAATTGGACCAACTTAGTAATCAACAAATAATAGTGAAACACAGGCCTGCCTAGGAGTGAAATAATGACCCTCCTTGGTGTGGTGCGGGACAAATTGGAAAGAGGAACACAGCAGAATTTTGCTCTCAGTCCCAACTGTGCAGCTTCTGACAACTGCTGTCTGTCTGGATTCCTGCAGACCTTTGGTGATGTACGTGACCTCAGCAAGGCTGTTGTGCCTAAATCTGTGCATGCAGTGACCAGATAACAGGAAAACTATCCCAGAAAATACTTTCAAGAAGAAGAAGAAGAATAGGTTGATGTTGCAATGTAGATATAAAATTACAGTGCCAAGCAAGCAAGAAACCCTGTTGGTTCAATTCTTGCTACTAAAACTGTGTGACCATGAGAGAGTCTCTTAATCTGCCTGTGCTCTAATTGGAAAAACAAAAGAAATACAAACCGATTGTATTTCAAATGTTGCCATTCGTCTTGAATAAAGGGGTCAGCCAAATAAGTAAAAGATGACGATGATAATAATGATAATAATAATAACTGGGGGGCTCTGCCCCATCCTCGCTTCGCTTGTCCACCCTGGGCTTGGTTAACCGGATATGCAATTTAAAGACATTGTTATTTTCATGGGAATAGTTACACATGCATAATTTTCACTTTTACTTTAAAACTTCCGTTAAAACAATATTTGGAATGAACGTTCCTTCGAGATCGCATTGAATTTTGATTCCGTGTTTGGATTTACATCTTGACAAAGCAACATATAACTGCCCGTGAGTGAATATCGTTTCTTTCTCTCTAATAAATACAAACGACTTTTTCGAATGTTTGTCCATGCTCTTTCTTTTTCACTTAGTCGTTGACGTGTCATCTAGAACGTATAAAATTATTGTCCTGAGAGCACAGGAAGCATGTCTGACAAAAGCATTCACATGACTGAGCGGTTAGATGGCCGTGGTCTTGTTTGAAAATGGTTGTAAGTCGGGCGTGACTTGAAAGAATCTCATGTTAAAAGTCTCCGTCTCACGGGATTTTATACTGTGCCATTTTTGGAATCTTAATTCCTCGCTGGCAACACGAATTAGACGATCTACAATGTCTCTTACTTAAAGTTTCAATCCAAACATATTCGATCACTTTTCGCTGTTCTGTTATTTCACCGAGTAATAATTTCCATTTGTTTGTGCTAATGTGATCTTTACTATCCATTTTTTGAAACTTTCAAATTTTCATACTTCCATTTTCTCTAACCTGCTCTGCATGTGTACCGTGCCTTGTCTTCAGGGACGTGTAACTGTCTTTCCGAGAAAATCACGTCTCGTCTCCTTCCAAGATTTTTTTTTTAATAAATAGTAATAGTAATAATAATAATAATAATAATAAATACAGTGCCTTGCATCACACTAAAATTGTTTTTCATGCCATTTTTTGCAGGCATACCTGGCATTGAAGATACTGTGGGTAGAATGCTGATGCCTATTCATACTCCGAACCCCTTGAATCACATCTACAACTGTTAAAAAGGGTGCTCAGTGCTAAATATGCATCTGTCAGGCACTTTTTATGAACAATGAGGCCAAGTGGTCTGAGAGTACACATGATGCTTATATCTGGTCTAGCTGCTCTGGAGTGCGTCAGAATGCAAGGGATGGCGTGTTTGCTGGTGGCTGGTTACTGGGAGACAATGTGTACCCTCTCTTTGTGAATACCTGCTCATCTGAGTGTTGAATCCACAAACTGTGGCTGAGGTGAGGGTTAACACCAAAGCGCGCGCACGCACGCACGCACGCACACACAGATGCATTGCATGGAAGATTTGATTTGGATGCCTACACAAGTTCTGAGGAGTCCAACATGGATGCTGGAGAGGAGCCAACAAAGAAGTACTTTAAACTCATTTGTTAAATGGTAGATAACAAAGGACTTTGGGAAACACTAAAAAAAAAAAACCAACTCACTTGATCATTACCTGCATTGTTCATTATCTTATTTGTTATTCATCAAGATCGATATTTTCCAGGAAACGCATTTCAGACTAATTTGTGAAATCAGCTTTTTTTAAATTAAAAATGCTTGATATGGTAAGACCAAACACATGTGTGTTGACGCCTGTGTGAAAGTTTGAACCCCCAGAAAAGCATAATTATATTTGTGTTTGATGTTTTTATACAGTATCCCAATGCTGCATACCCTAATTTCTTTAATGAATTGTAACATTTACAATTTTGACACAGAATATTCTTGGTTAAAGGGTGGGGGGGGGGGGGGGGGGGGGGGGGGGATTGGGAACTCTGCCTTAACTGCAAAAAAATATCAGCTATAATAATAATTCTTTACATTTATGTAGCTATAACCTCAAAACTTTGAAAAATCAACAAGAATATGAAAACCTATGCACATTATGAATGCAGCAAGTGGACAGAAAAAATTAAGTTTTTGAAGCATCCACCATAATCAGTTTGTGCTCTGCAAAAAGGGAGAATATTAAATGCCAATCTGCACATACAGTTAGGTCCATAAACATTTGGATAGAGACAACTTTTTTCTAATTTTGGTTCTGTACATTACCACAATGAATTTTAAATGAAACAACTCAGATGCACTTGAAGTGCAGACTTTCAGCTTTAATTCAGTGGGATGAACAAAACGATTGCATAAAAATGTGAGGCAACTAAAGCATTTTTTGAACACAATCCCTTCATTTCAGGGGCTCAAAAGTAATTGGACAAATTAAATAACTGGAAATCAAATGTTCATTTCTAATACTTGGTTGAAAACCCTTTGTTGGCAATGACAGCCTGAAGTCTTGAACTCCTGGACATCACCAGACGCTGGGTTTCCTCCTTTTTAATGCTCTGCCAGGCCTTTACTGCAGCGTCTTTCAGTTGCTGTTTGTTTGTGGGCCTTTCTGTCTGAAGTTGAGTCTTCAACAAGTGAAATGCCTGCTCAGTTGGGTTAAGATCAGGTGACTGACTTGGCCATTCAAAAATTTTCCACTTCTTTGCTTTAATAAACTCCTGGGTTGCTTTGGCTGTATGTTTTGGGTCATTGTCCATCTGTATCATGAATCAATTTGACTGCTGTATTTAGCTGGATTTGAGCAGACAGTATGTCTCTGAACACCTCAGAATTCATTCGGTTGCTTCTGTCCTGTGTCACATCATCAATAAACACGAGTGTCCCAGTGCCACTGGCAGCCAAGCACGCCCAAGCCATCACACTGCCTCCCTCCACCGTGTTTTACAGATGATGTGGTATGCTTTGGATAATGAGCTGTTCCACGCCTTAATAATTCATTACATTTATATAGCGCTTTTCTCAGTACTCAAAGCACTATCCTTCATCATACTTTTTTCTTGCCATCATTCTGGTAGAGGTTGATCTTGGTTTCATCTGTCTAAATGTTTTTCCAGAACTGTGCTGGCTTTTTTAGATGTTCTTTAGCAAAGTCCAATCTAGCCTTTCTATTCTTGAGGCTTATGAGTAGCTTGCACCTTGCAGTGCACCCTCTGCATTTACTTTCCTGCAGTCTTCTCTTTATGGTAGACTTGGATATCGATACGCCTACCCCCTGGAGAGTGTTGTTCACTTGGTTGGCTGTTGTGAAGGGGTTTCTCTTCACCATGGAAATGATTCTGTGATCATCCACCACTGTTGTCTTCTGTGGACGTCCAGGTCTTTTTGCGTTGCTGAGTTCACCAGTGCTTGCTTTCTTTCTCAGGATGTACCAAACTGTAGATTTTGTCACTCGTGATATTCTAGAAATTTCTCAGATGGGTTTTTTTCTGTTTTCACAGCTTAAGGATGGCTTCTCTCACCTGCATGGAGAGCTCCTTTGACCGCATGTTGTCTGTTCACAGCAAAATCTTCCACATGCAAGCACCACACCTCAAATCAACTCCAGGCCTTTTATCTGCTTAATTGATAATGACATAATGACGGACTTGCCCACACCTGCCCATGAAATAGCCTTTGAGTCAATTGTCCAATTACTTTTGAGCCCCTGAAATGAAGGGATTGTGTTCAAAAAATGCTTTAGTTGCCTCCCATTTTTATGCAATCGTTTTGTTCACCCCACTGAATGAAAGCTGAAAGTCTGCACTTCAACTGCATCTGAGTTGTTTCATTTAAAATTCATTATGGTAATGTACAGAACCAAAATTAGAAAAAAGTTGTCTCTGTCCAAATATTTATGGACCTAACTGTACAATTCTCTACTTATTGGAATGAACCAGTAAAAGCCGCACTACACAATTGGATTAAATTTAATTTATGTAAACAGATTTTCTTGTGTTCTCTCATCTGTAGAGTTATGCATGTGTACATGCTTGTGGTAACAACTGCATTATTTATGTGGTTAAGACCCCAGCACACAGAAAGTGTTGTTATAGAATCCCAAAGAATATTTTAGGAAAAATGACATCATATGCCATTCAAAAAAAAAAATCACGCAAAACAAAGTTTACCTTTCGGGAGACAAGCTGCAAGGCATCATCTTCGAAGGCTTTGATCTGGTTCAGGCGTGACGTAATGATCTGCTGCAGCTGCTTATAGGTGTACGGCTGGAAGGACATCCTAGTTAGACCCTGTGGGTGAAGATCAGGAGCTGTTATGGAACACAATATACACCTGTGCACTTTGTTCTTCATGAGAATAAGCAGACCTCACAATAAACACGTTCAGCCTTACCAATCTGCTTGCCACCCGGTTAATCATTATCCTCTCTGGTAAGTCCATGGTGTTTGCAATTGCCAGGACTACTAACTTTGCAGTCTTCCTGGTGGGCCAGTCAAACAAGTTATACATCACATTTTGCTTGCGGGTCCACAGTAAGTCAAGCTGTACAAAACAAAATAGATTTTAAAACAATCAATGAAGACAGCAGAATTCAATTTCCAACCTCAAGAATACCATCTTGTAAAACTCTCTTCTCCAATATTTGTTTTTAATTGTTTACTACTTGTAGCATTTCACGACTTATTCTGCCATATCACAGCTTTCATATTTATGTGATATATGACGGTCTTGTCATCTAACTGTACTGAATGCACAGCTTGTGCCATTAAATGTGGTGAAGTGTTAGTGCCTGAAAGAGCCGGAAGGAAAAAAAAACCTCACAAACTGGAGCATATACTGGTATACAGGAAAGGCAAGTAGAATAAACCCGTTTAATGATGCTACAACACTTAAATGTAGAATAACTTTTAACACTTAAAACACTCATTTAAAACATCATAATTTTTGCACTGATATAGTTTGAAATGTCAATGTAAATGACATAAACCCCATAACAATCAATGCAGATGCTGTGAAGAGAGTTTCCAGCTTTACGTTTCTAGGAGTCACCATCTCAGAGGACCTGTCCTGGGCTGACAACAACTTGGCTATAATAGGCAAAGCGCAACAACAGGAACCTAAGGAGAGCTGACTTCCCCCAGAAGCTGCTGGTTAATTTCTATAGATGCACTACAGAGAGCATTTTAACTAACTGCATGATGGCCTGCAGGTATAACAGCTGCACCAAGGCTGCTCAAGAAGCCCTGCAGCGGGTCGTAAAAACAGCAGAGGCCATTATTGGGACTGAAATGCCATCACTTGAACTCTCGTATAAGACTTGCTGTGTGAGAAGGGCCAAAATCATTCTCAAGGACAAAACTCATCCTGGAAATTCTTTGTTTGAGCTCCTCCCGTCAGGCGGACGCTTTAGGTCAATCCGTGTACACACAAACAGACTAAAAAAGAGCTTTTTCCCATCTGCCATAAACTTTCTGAACTCTGAATCTCCTCAGTCTGAGACCATTTTTAATTGAACATGTGCAATAAGTTATATTGGTAATGTGCAATATACTAATGTAATACAATACAGAATATGTAATGTACTATTCATTAACAGGTGCAAAAACAATTTATGCTGCTGTACTTTGAGCAATAATAATTTGCTCTGGTTACTTGATCACTTAACACTGTATATGACATATTTGGAATTATTTGACTTTTCTTTAAATGCACCTCGGGGCTGTCCCAAAAAGTAATTTCATTGTGTTAAACAATGACAATAAAGTGCTTGAACTTGAACAACAACAAAAGAGGTACATTTTGAGGGAAATTAAATGTCTTGTATCAAACTACTGCCTATAAGGAAAAAAAAATCAATACATACAAAAGTAAAATCTATTTAAAATTGACCAGTACAGAAAACAACAACTACTACAAACCGGGAATATTCCCCAACAGCCAGCACTTAGCCTCATACCTCGTCCACAAGTAGCACAGTGGTCTCTCTCTTGGGTGCAGAGGTGTTGAATCGTTTTTCCAGCAAGGTGGCAGCATGATCAGCAGTAGCTTTTTGTCCAGTCAACATCTAGAAATGAACACTGACCTTTAATTTACAGGAATATTTATGTTATGTATAAATATATGGGGGTAAAGCCCCAGACAAGCAGTTTAATCCAACCTGCACTTTGTTAGAAAAAATACATTCTGTGTCTTTGCTTAAATCTTGGGACATTTACTTGGTACATTACATGAGAGGGATAGGTTTAGTACAGGGGTCTCCAACATGTTGCTCATGATCTACCGGTGGCTCGCAACCACTTTCCAAGTAGCTCGCCAAAGGGTTAATGAATCCTACATAAATTTGAAAACTTGATTAGTCAAATTAGGGGTGGGCGATCTTTCCAAAAAATCGTATTCACGATCCTTTTAACACAAAATCACGATCCACAATCAGAATTACAATCTATCTTTTCAATGTGGCATACACTTTAGAGAATATCCGGACTCAAACTCATCAAGACCTAAGTAACACTTTATTTTAAATATCAAACAAAGTTGAATTCAATTGTTCTCTCGTTCGCTAGCTAAGCGGAGTTAAAGAATACGCCCCGGAGCCGGCAAGTGAGTAAGGAGAGCCCACCCCTCTTCCCTTTGGCCTGATGCGTGTTTCTCGGATTCGCACAAATAAACCGCTACTGCAAACGAACTCTGAAACATCGCGAAATGAGAGAAATCAACCGTAATGTTCAAGCAAATTATAGAAAAAAACCCGATCTGAATCTGTTAAGTAGTTCTCTCGTGAAAAGCAGACAGACATACAGACAGAGACATTGGATTTTATATATTATATATTAGTAAACCTTCAAAATAATGTGTAGTTCAAGTCTCAACAGCATTCTCAGCATTTCTGAAGCTTAGTAGAGCCGGATAACTATAAGAATCTTCACCAAGCAGCTCTGGAAATGTCTGCTTTGTTTGGGTCTCCTCTGTGAGTCTGACATGAATGTCATGAAATCAAAGTTCAGAACAGAACGGACAGACGAACATTTAAATGACTCCAAAGAGTGAACCTCAGTGGCTCCACTCCACCATACACCTCAATGCCAGTCGTCTGACTAACTAAAAAACACATCACACGTGCAACTGGACATGTGAATAAAGTGACAGTGACATGTGACAAAATGACAAATGAATAAGTCATATCCGTGTATTTGGATTTGCATTGTTTTGTTTTGACAGCATTCATGTTTTAATTTCATAGTGCGAGATACACTAGACAATGCATACAGACATACAAAATGCACTTGCAGGTGAACTCAAATTTTTTCTGTGATGTTTTAATGCAAAATGTGAGTTGTGGACACCAACATTTTATAAATGTTCAGGCAAAACAAGCGTATTCAGTTTGTTTGGGTTGAAATAAGCTATGAGAATAAACGTTAGAAAACAGGAGTAGCTCTCGGCCATTTTCATTTTGTAAAAGTAGCCCTCAGAGGAAAAAAGGTTGGAGACCCCTGGTTTAGTATTCTAGTTTTAATGTCTTTCACAGCATGCATCTACAGAGCACCACAACTGTATTTAATGTTCTGACACTATCGGCTTCTGAAAGATTACTGAACTGATTCAAACTTTCTCCGCATTGTCATTTGGTTGCCGTTGTAGTCAACTGGGCTTTTTACTTCATTGGTTTGTATTTTGAGAATAATGCTTTGACGTTTTTCCTTAGGTTTTTTTAAAATGTACATACAAAAAAATCTATTATATAAAAAAATCTTGGGACAAGACTTTTTTCCAGTGACGAGATGTGATCTTTTGAAGAGAGAGAGACATTTTCACATCCCGTGAGACAGGCACGTCACATTATACTTACAACCTTTGTAAGCAAGTCCCATAATACACATGCAGAGGTTAGAGATAATGGAAGTATGAAAATTCAAAAGTCTCCAAAAAAAGGATAGTAAAGATCACATTAGCACAAACAAACGGAAAATACTGCTCGGTGAAATAACTGAACAGCGAAAAGTGATAGAATATATTGTTTAGATTGAAACTTTAAGTCAGAGACTTGTAGATCGTCTAATTCGTGTGGCCAGCAAGAATTAAAAGATTCCAAAAACAGTGGCGCGGTATGAAATCCTGTGAGACAGAGACTTTTGCCATTAGATTCTTTCAAGTCACGCCCTACTTACAACCGTTTTCAAACAAGACCACGGTCATCTAACGTCAGTCGTGTGAATGCTTTTGTCAGACACACTTCCTGCGCTCTCAGGACTATAATTTTATACGTTCTAGATGACACGTCGACGACTAAGCAAATAAGAAAGAGCATGGACAAACATTCGAAAAAGTCATTTTATTTATTAGAGACAAAGAAATATTCACTCATGGGCAGTTATACGTTGCGTTGTCACGATGTAAGTCCAAATACGGAATCAAAATTAAATTCGATCTTGAAGAAAAGCTAATTCCAAATATTGTTTTAACTGAAGTTTTAAAGGAAAAGTGAAAATAATGTATGTGTAACTATTCCCATGAAAATAACTGTCTTTAAATTGCATATCCGGTTAACCAAACCTGGGGTGGGCAAACGAAGCGAGCAGGGGGCAGAGCCCCCTAGTTATTATCATCATCATCTACTTAATATTGAAAAATATTTCTCGGGGAAATAACGAAAAAGCGAAGAGAGATTGCATAGCGCAGCATTACTCAACCTTTAAGTATTTGTGACCCGAGTTTTCATAACAGTTTTAATCGTGCCCACCCTAACGTTTTTTTTGAAAGGAGCTCACTAATACCAATTTGTTCTTTTTTAATTAATGATATATCATAGATGCATATTTTATTATACCTACTTAACTTTTATTGACATCTAACTCTATTTTTATTTTTCTAGTATCAGAATGTAGTTTAAGTTAATTTGTTTTGGTTTCAATAGATGTATTTTTCATATTTTCGATTCTTGTTTTCTTTTTTTCACATCTTTGCACCCCCCTTTTTGTTACTTCGCGCCCTCCTAGGCGGGCCTGCCCCACAGTTTGAGAACCACTGGCATTGCGTTTGAGGAAAAAAGGACAGATGCTGTACAGGCATTTAAAAGTTTGAAATGCCTCCCGAAATGAAGATCACATGGAACGAAATCAGCAGCAAGCCAGTAGCTTATCGAGCAAAGAGGAGGTAAAAGACAAAAAAATCAACTGTTACTTGCTTCCCAATGTATCCCTGTTTAAGAGGGGTTTCAGAGGAGTGACCACGTCACCTTAGTGTGCATTCAGCCACACTCTTCACAACAGCATGTGGGGCGGTGGTGACAGAATTGGTTCAGATCACACAGCAAAACAGCAGCACCAAGCCAACAGCGAGTGTTAAATCTTCATATTGCAACCTCTTGGTAACAGTAAAGGGGTAAGAAAGTAGACTTTCCAGTTCGTTTACTTGTGCCTACTGGCTTTTATTTAATAAAACATTTTCATTGTCCAGTTCTTTAAGAAAGTCTTTTAGTTCAAGCAAACGCTTTACAATTAAATAAGTGCTTCCCCAGCGTGTTGTCTGATCCAAAATGGCTCCTTTTCCTGCACGTCTTTATAAAATGGCATCTGTTTTAGGGGCCCTGGCTGCAACAGTTACTTGCCTCAATTTGCCAATTACAGTAGCTGCATGACAATCTTTCAATCCATCTCTTATTGCAAGTTGCAGAGTATGAACAGCACAATGCATATGGGGGGGTGGGAGCAAATGTGGAAAGTGCAGACAGAACCCCTGAACACACATAAGGCCGTAGCACACACCTCCACCTACATCATTACACTTGTTTACACTCAAATGAACTTGTTAAACACATTATATCTGAAACAAAATGAAAACACTTCTTGTAATGTAATCTGGATTATGGTACAATATGGGAATGTCAGGTTGTATAATAGCTCAGCTGAACTTCACACTAGTAGTAACACAACTATGCACTGGGCTTTATTCTTACATCGAATAAGTACTTAATCATGACTATTGTTTGTGAAATGGGACATTTGAACTTGCTGTATTTTTTTTTCATGACAATTTAAATTTATTAGGAGTTGGAATCGGTACATTTTTGCAGACTCTAGGTACCCAAAATTGTTTCCGATTCCGACTCCACAGCCCTGTGTGTGTATTATATATATTACATATATATATGTAAACACGATAACTTGAGTACGCTTTCAGTTTAGGTTATTTCTGCTAACCGGAAGTGGAAGTTTTTATATTTGTAAGAGCCAATTTTAGAAAGTTACAGTTTTGAGTTAAACTCATATTAATGTTTGCTTAATTTGAATAGACTATAATCTCTTCCATAGTCATAGTCAATGGTATAGTCTTTTCCCCCTATAAGTTAGTAAGAGATAGAACCTTCTTGCTATAACTGAGAAACAGTGTGATATTAGACTCTGTTGTGTTTAGAACAGGTCCCTGTAAACAGGGACTTGAAAGACCCATTTTCAACTTAGAAATGGGCTAAGCATACAGTTTTATGACCGCTTTGAAATGGTTCAGAAACGTTTTGAAATGGTTCAGAAATTATAAGTGATTAGTACCGATTTAAGAAGTAACAAGATTAAGCTTAGAACTAAATTTTTCTTATAAATTTTTCCTTTTTTTACTATTTTAATTTTTTTTTTTTTGTGTGAACTGTTTTACTTTGAAACTTAACTAAACACTTAAAAACGAAGATATTTTGTCTGTGGAATCATTTCTGTGCGTCAGGCCTTTGTTGAATCCCATTTTTTGAGTTAGAGCTGTTGAACTTTGGAAACTCTGGGAAAACGAGCTACAATATTCATGCAGCTGCAGAGTACGATTTATTCAACTTTACTTTTATAATAATTGTTCAAAATATTATTAATTTGATTTGAGTTGTTGTTGATGGTTCTTTAATGTACATAACAAAAAATAATCATTGTCTTACGATTTACTCCTCAAATATCCATTCCCATATCTGAGTATATAAGAAAGTCTAGGGGAGACCACTCCTGATTTTTATGGGAGCACACCCAAAGATTATCTAAGCTAACAATGGCATTCGGACCTTTAATTAAAATCTCATATAGTGAAAGCAACTTCAACAAGACATTCTACACAAATATGTGCAAAACATGGTTAGCTAAAAAGTGTCATAAAGCATCTTGTCTCGTGAGGTCACAGGTTCTGTGAAGATCCGAAAACTCAAATCATATTGAGAAAATTTCTATTGGCAACTTATTGGTTATGAGAATCAAAACTATAAACTTTTTGCTTGTTTAACAGGAGTTGCTATGACCTGCAGAACTTATGAAACTCGCAAGGGGCCCAGCAGAGTGGCGTTTACCCAATAAATCACATACCTGGTACAGGAACAGTCATGCAACTCCTAAGAATTTTAACCCAGCTTTGAATATACTCAAAAGAACACATTTAACATAAAATATGTGAACCTGAATTATTGGCTCGGATGACAGCCCTAGTATATACCCAGATGTTAAAAAGTGTTAAAATTTAGTTGCATTAATATACATTAATGTGTCTTATTAATAAAATCAAATGCTTTTTAAATTGAATGGTTTTATTCACCTGAAGATGTCACCCTTTCACTATCAGTCAGAGTCAGGAATCTCAGTGCGACTCTGGACTCCTCACTTTCGTTCTTTGAATACATTTCTTCAGTAACCAAATCATATAGTTTCTCTCTTTATAATATTCAGAAGACTTGGCCCTTTCTCACTAATTATGCCATGGCAGCCTTTGTTCAGGCACTGGTTCTCTCGTCTGAACTACTGAAACCTCTCTCCTGGCAGAGCTTCCTTAAACTGCTATCCAGTTTCTCCAGCTCCTTAGCCTGCCTTCCTCACCAGTTTGTCCAGGCGTGAGGCGTCCCTCTTCTTTATGCTGCCTCCCCAGCACACCACCGCGTAGAAGAGGGCGCTCGCCACAACCGTCTGATAGAACATCTGCAGCATCTTATTGCAGATGTTGAAGGACGCCAGCCTTCTAAGGAAGTATAGTCGGCTCTGTCCTTTCTTGCACAGCGCATCAGTATTGGCAGTCCAGTCTAATTTATCATCCAGCTGCACTCCCAGATATTTATAGGTCTATATATATTTAAAGATCTAGCTGCCCTTTGGGTGTTCTCCATTTCTCATTTCACTCCTACTACTCCTATACTTTGGTCACTTCACTGCCTTCCTGCTGCTGCAAAGATTCAATTCAAAACTCTCGTCTTATTCCAAGGTTCTGCTCCTTAATATCTCCAGTCTTTTGGTTTCTCCAAATGCCCGATGTGCCAAGTCTAGACAATGCTTCTCCATTCTTTCCCTTTTCTTGATTACATCTTGCCTGAAGAAGGGACCTGAGTTGCCTCGAAAGCTTGCATATTGTAATCTTTTTAGTTAGCCAATAAAAGGTGTCATTTTGCTTGGCTTTTCTCTACATTCATAATGGCTAACACGGTACAACACCCTAGTACTACATTCTTTCCCCAAAGCTGTTGAAAGAACTCCTTTTGTCTATTCAAACTACACCCAATTTATTAATGTTTAGAAGTCTTTTGAAACTATAACTTTTCACTAAATATTTTGGAATTGCTTAATGTCTCTTCTACAGGATGGCTACTATCATACTAACAAATAATTTAGGATATTGATTTTTACCTTCATCTAGCTTCAGGTTGCTTCTCTGTTCTTAGTTACTTTTGATGCATGCACCTTCTAATTATTCATGTATGTATTACAACTAAATAACAATTTGGTGCAAATAAAATATTTCATTCATCTCAAGGAATAAAACTACTTCTTCTTCTTCTTTCAGCTGCTCCCGTTAGGGGTTGCCACAGCGGATCATCTTTCTGTATTGTTGTCAGCATATTGATCTGGCAACATTTTACACTGGATTGCCTTCCTGATGTAACCCTCCCCATTTATCCGGGCTTGAGACCGGTGTGAAGAAACACACTGGTTTGTGCATCCCCTAAGGCTGGGTTCTCTCAAGGAATAAAACTAAAGTATTAAATTAATATGAAGAATAATTTTTCTTAAACTGAACAAGAAAGAGTAACGTGGCAGCAAAGTTGTTTGTGCTGTTGCCTCACAGTGTCTGCGTGGGTTTCCTCCGGGTGCTCCGGTTTCCTCCCACAGTGCAAAGACATGCAGGTTAGGTGCATTGGCGATTCTAATTTGTCCGTAGTGTGCTTGGTGTGTGTGTGTGTGTGTGTGCACCCTGTGGTGGGCTGGCACCCTGCCTGGGGTTTGTTTGCTGCCTTGCACCCTGTGTTGGCTGGGATTGGCTCCAGCAGACCCCTGTGACCCTGTAGTTAGGATCTAGCGGGTTGGATAATGGATGGATTGATATTTACAAGATCTACCCCAGCTCCAAAGAGGAGTGGCATACACTATACCTTTAGGTATAAGTACTTTCCTGGTCTGATGAAATACGACACAGTTAGTTCCATATTGAACTTCTAATACAAACTTTCTAAATGAAATGAAGTTACCTGAGGAACTCACTTAAGTGTCTAGTGATTACAGACACACTTCTCTTACCTGCAATATCTGGACGTACGCCTGATGTGGATCAGTCATTTTCATGCCATTTATTTCAATAAAGTTGAATGGAGGGATCTCATCCTGGTCAGCTGCGTGCTGCAGACAGCGGATCACTTCATGTACAGTTGCTGTCTTGCCGGTACCTGGAACACCAGAAACGTACATACACCTAAAGGGGGAAAAAGGAAAAATTCATCAATGAGAAAACAAAACAAGAGGCTGAGCATTTCATTGTGCTTTAAGTGCTTCTGGGTGTCCTCATCAGAAACACAGCTACAGAAATTCTCAACTCGCACTGGGAGGGATGGATTAACCTGTATGTATCCAACTTTCTGTTGAAGTTGATGCTCTTATATAAACTTAGCCAAATATTTTACAAATCTTTTTTTGGCAAACAATGCATTTACCCTAAGTTCTTGTCTATAAGCCGGACTCATGTATTAGCCGGAGACCAAAAATCATACGAATTTTTAAAATAAAATCGTATCATACATAAGCCGGACTCATGGATAAGCCGAACGTACTATAACCTATAACTAATAGAAGGGAGGGAGGTCAGTGGTCTCACTCGCGCCCATTTAATTTCTTTAAGGGGGGAGAGAGTGTGAGATATTGCCGTCTCTCTCACTCCCCGCATGGCGCGGTTGGAGCGGCCGGAGCGCGTTCTTTCTGCTCTGGGCGTCGCCGAGTCAACACGAGCGCGTAGTGGTCATTTAAATTGTGATTTTATATGTAAGCATATTTAAATATATATCGCGGATTTCTGCGGACAATGGGTCTTTTAATTTCTGGTACATGCTTCCTCAGTTGGTTTGCCCAGTTGATTTCATACAAGGGACGCTATTGGCAGATGGCTGAGAAGCTATCCAGCTTACTTTCTCTCTCTCTCTTGCGCTGACGTAGGGGGGTGTGAGCAGGGGGGCTGTGTGCAGCTGCTTCCTGAAAGAAATGCTGCACGGAGCTTCGCATACTTAAAAGCTCAAAGGGCACGTATTGATTTTTTTTATCTGTCTCTCTCTCTCTCTCTCTCTTCCTCTCTCTTCCTGCTCCTGACAGAGGGGGTGTGAGCTGCCGCCTTCAACAGCTTTGTACCGGCGGTGCTTCGCATACTTAAAAGCCAAAAAACCCTATTGATTTTTTTTTTGACTGCTTGCTTTGCACTCCTTTGAAAAGGAAGATATGTTTGCATTCTTTTAATTGTGAGACAGAACTGTCATCTCTGTCTTGTCATGAAGCACAGTTTAAACTTTTGAAAAAGAGACAAATGTTTGTTTGCAGTGTTTGAATAACGTTCCTGTCTCTCTACAACCTCCTGTGTTTCTGCGCAAATCTGTGACCCAAGCATGACAATATAAAAATAACCATATAAACATATGGTTTCTACTTCGCGGATATTCTTATTTCGCGGGTGGCTCTGGAACGCAACCCCCGCGATGGATGTATAAGCCGGACTTATGTATAAGCCGATATTCTATTTTTTCATTTTCACAACTTTTTTCCTTAGATAAGCCGCGGCTTATTGACAAGAACTTAGGGTAATTTATCTTTTTAAAGAGAGAAAAAAGGGTAATAGCAGGGTAAGAAAAGTGCAACATCAAAAAGAGAATACAATCCCCATCCCACCAGGTGACCCTCCCAAACCCCATTTGGAAATGGCTGAAAGAAACAAAAAACGAAGTGCTAGCAGCACACCCTACACATCTTAATTACAACAAAATAAGTGATTTTCAGTAAGTGCAACTCCTTTTTCCAAGGATGACATTGTGGATTGATAAGAGAAATCAACAGAAACAGCTAAACGTTCTAAAAGAAGCAAGTTCCTACAAGAATTTATTAGACATTGGTTTTGTTTTTGACAGTGAAATGACAGGAGGATTTTAGCAGCCAAAGAACTCACTGAAGTCAATTTCATATTAGAAGATGAAAAGTAGTAGAAGGAAAAAAAAGAAGAAATAAAAAGCTGTAGACAACAAAAAGTAAAAAGATCCAAAATAGGCAAAAGAGAGGTCTATAAAGAAGTGGCAGATAGCAGGTCCAAAACATGAAAAAGAAGAGCCATGCACTTTAAGAGAGCTTAAATTACAAATTGGGTCAGGGACTAAAACCATTAAATTTTGTTTTAAAAGGAACTGTATAAATCCTATGAACAATTTTAAATTGAATAAACTGGAGATTCAAATTTTTGGACCAGTTTTTCCACTTCTTTAAAGATCGAATCCCATTTAACTGAAAAATATTCAACATATCTAAATACAGCAGCTTAGGAAATATTCAAACTACACAAATCTTACAGGAGGGAAACAGAATGTTTGCATGCTTTATAAATTAAAAAGATTAAACACATTCACAAGGAGAAGAAGTTGATAAGCGAAAAGACAACAGAAGGAATAAGATGGGAAATTTCTGAAGAAACAAAGAAAAGCAGGGAGCGTCCGCCATTGAAAAAACTGTTAAATGTGTGATTGGCAAATTGGGCAGTGTGATAGATGGCTGGCGACCTTGCCCCACCTGGAGGCCTGGAGAAACATGGGACCAGAGGAGTAATTACTACCCCGGGATACAAGAGGGAAGACCTCCGAGATTGCATGGGAACCACGGAGCTGGGAAGCTCAACCTTGTGGGGGGACCTGTGGCCACCGGCAGGGGGCGCCTGGATGGTTCAGAAGCCATGGTATGCAGCACTTCAGCCACAACAGGAAGTGCTGCCAGACCAGGAAGCAGGTACACCCAGAGTGCTTCCGGGTGCCCATGCAGCACATCCACCACACCAGGAGGTGCTGCAGGAAGGTCATCAGAAAGCACATCAGGGTGCAGTATAAAAGGGGCCGCCTCACTCCATTCAGGGAGCCGGAGTCGGGAAGCAGAGGATGGAGCTTGCGAGGAGGGGAGTAGAGGCATCTGAAGAACAGAGAAGAAAAGACAAAGGAAAGTAAAAACGACCGAGTTTATTGTGGTGGTTGGTGCACCGTGTGTGTGTGCAGAAGTGTGCATTTGAACATTGTGTGCCCTTAGTGTCCATCTGTAGCTGGGCTTCTTTCACAGCAGCTAAGGTAAAACAGAGTAATAGAAATGACGTATTTTCATGCATGCGTTGCCCAAATCAGGTAGTGGCAGGAAACTCGCAACATGTCACAGAGAAAAGAGTCCTAGGTGATGTACGGTACATGGGGCAGAACTTCTAGCCAATTACAAGTTAAAACAGAAATGCCATTGAGCACTATAATTATATAGGTATGTCTAGTTATACCAAGCCTTTACATTGATGCCTCCGCCATTCTCATTAGTCATGATGGTAAGGCCCGACTGTAAACCAGCACAACATGCAAAGAAAGCAAACATGGCATCCTGTGTGGCACCACTCACTGCTTCATCCACTAGAATTAATAACTTTGACAATAACCCAAAAAACATCTGCACCTTGTAATCTTATTTTTAGGTTAGCTATATAAATAGATAACTCAAGCAGAATATAACTAGAAAAGTAAACTGTATTTAAAATCTATTTAGAAAAAATATGTACGGAAGCCAAGAGAGGACATGCAATATCGTTATTTTTGAAATGGTCTCCTTGAGATAACAGACGAATTTTATCGAGATCTCTAGAAAACTAACTTTGTTTTCTCAAGATAATGGAATCATTTTATCGAGATGTCGAGAAAACGAAAATTTATTTTCTTGAGATAAAGGAATAATTTTATTGCGATCTCAAGAAAACAAAACTTAACCTTTGCTCCTGGCATCAGGCTCGCTTAGATTGCAACACGTATACAGTTGAAGCCTTGCTAACCGTCTTCTTAAATGACAGACACTAACGTTATTATTTTCTAAACTAAGGCATAAACATATTTCAGCCTGCAACAGCCCTTGTGACACGCTGATCAGTACAGTTCTGCCATTTCAAACAAGACATGGCTTCAATAAGCTAAACATTAAATGTTAGATACAATTATTTCATAATTTCGAGAAAACAAGATCTTTTGTTTAATTGAAATCTTGATAAAATTATTCCGTTATCTCGAGAAAACAAAGTTTGTTTTCTCGACGAGATCTCGATAAAATTAGTCTGTTATCTCGAGGAAACAATTTTAGAAAACAAATGATATTGCAAGTCCTCTCTCGGCTTCCTTAAATATGAGCAAAAATTCCTTTTTTTTTTTATATAAACTTATGGGGTTCCTTAACAGATATGAATAATCACTTAGCACATTAGTAACAAAACAAAATATAATACAGAATGACCAAACATGTCAAAGGCTAAATAATATTCACTAACTGCTGTCAGCAATGGCTGTGCTGCAAAGTGCAGAGTAGCATGTACTGTATCTTGCAATGTAGCTTGGTGCACAGTAGCAAAGAAATTTTCATGTCAAGTTCAGTATTAGTCAATTTTGTCATACATGAAGAATTGTTTAGAATAACTACCATGCTTCAGTACAAAACAATGTTATTATGTTTCATCATCGGTTACTGTTGAAATCCAAAGTGTGTAATGATATTTTTTAAAAATCTCATACGCTTCCTGCACTCACTACACACAGTGCTTTATTTCCTCTATTAACAGAATGTGACTCGATATATGATAATTTATTAGGTAGGTTCACTTAAATGAAGAACTCTCTAATTCAAGCTAAAAACAATAATAAGCAACTCAAACGAGTAAACACAGGCGTCTCACAGGACTCGACATTAGAGCATACCCTCCTGTTCCATCAATAATCTTGCTTTCCACAAAGCTATAGATGTCCTGGAATTCTTGCTCTCGACAGGGCAGCGACTCAGGAACAGATGACACGTGGAGCCTGGAGGCAAAGACAGAGAGGCGAGGTTAGTGCATCTAACTCAAGATGATACGACAGTATGGCCTGTCCTTCTAACCTCAACAATCCCTCAGGTTCTCAAACATTATTCAGAATTTCCATTAAAATATTAAATGAGGAAAAGTGAGGTGAGGAAGGGAGTACATTTGTTAAAAGTACTGAAAAAATATTCATATATGAAAACTACTAAATTGAAAATGGACTTATTATTATTAAGAACATTGCCTGGGAACTGCTAATATTTTAAAAATAGCCTAGGTATGTACATGTTGCGAGGATTCCAAACTCTTTTGAGACCCTCCCAAATGGGACAATATACACTGAAGTGTGTCCCGAAGCACAATTGCCATGTCTGTGGAAGACTGCTTGCCTGTTGCTGGGGCAACCACAGGCTCACAGCACTGCAGCGGAGTGCCACAGAAGCAAATCCGAGCAGATCGCGGTCAAGCTAGAAGCGCCTGTCGTTGATGGGTGATGCAAGGAACATTATAAATGCAGGGAACAGGATTACTTGGCCACGGCCCTGCTTGAATGCTGTGTCTGTGTATAGGAGAGTGGTACATCCCGCTACACCCCGTGCTGTTCCTGTTTCAAGCGGAATAAAGCTGGTTTTGCTAAAGTACTGAGACTCTGCCTCGTGTTTTGGGGTGCAAGATAGTCACTCACGCGTCACAGTGTAAATCAAAAATAATGAGAAGAGTGTAGCCGGTACCACAGCAGCCCAGTTACCACTAGGAGCATTTTGATGAGCAAAAAAACTTGTTAATGGCAAAATAATTTCCTCAATGCTTGTTTCAGGAACTACAGTGCAGTTAGAAATTAATAATACACTTATTGACTGTAGAATGAAGAACACATTTGACTGTTATTGTAGGATTCTTCAATCCATGTTTGCTTGCTTGTTTCACATGGATATATTTACATCCAATAACACCCAACACATAGCCTTTTTTTTTGTTAAGGATGGATGCCTCCTCTTTATAACATGAAGTTCTTGATAGATCAATCTGTACATGTATGCGTTTTCTACTAAATAAAACGCAAACACTTTCTAGTTCATTATTGTACCAGTGAGTGACAACATGATGCACGATGGCTGGCCATGCAAGTTTAAGACCTTCCTTGTACTCCATATGCATGACAACACCACCACTACCACCACCATATTACCTTATTGTGGTCACAGTTCAGAAAAAGAAGTCTTACAAATGCTTAAAAATGGCAAGTGATCCTAAGGACAATGAATACAATTTAAGTAATTAAACTTACCAGAACCCCAAATATAAACTGTTGTCAACAACAAACAGCTGCACAAGACTCATATTTCTACAAGTCGATTGCATGACCGCGGGGAGTTAAATGAGGTGATTGGAACAAGTCACACCAGCACGTGTGGGTGCGGTTGTTCTTGTTTGCCTCATTGACTTCCTGCGGTGTGTAATTAAGGCACTGCGCCCATGGAGGCACCTGTATGTGTATATGTACACCAGAGAGGGGGATAAATCGTGGAGGATGAAAGGGAAGGAGAAAGGTTGATGGAGAGCGGAAAAGAGGATGTGGTAAAAGGACGGAAAACAGCAGTCAAGAGGTTACGATCTGGCCACCTGGAAGGTGGAGACACCATGAGCTGGGGCCCTGCGAAGGAGCGTTATGCTGATGCGCTCTGGGAGCTACTTCGCCCCACTGAATGTACAAGTGAGTGGGGTGAGCAGGAGAGGCGCCCTCCCGAGGGATCGGAGGAGCAACTGTGGGTGTGCAAAGGATCGAGGGAGGACAGCTGACCTCGACGGTCTGGCAGTGACATCCAGAAGGAGGCCAAGATGGAGGTTAGCTGAAGGAGCTCGTGGTTGTTGGTTCTCCGCTGGCTGAAGGAGCAATAGGTGAGCCGGGGAGAAAGAGACGGAGGTGGGCTGGAGAGTAAAGAGAGAGAAAGAGACTGTGTTTCAACTGCTGCACATATTAACCTTGTGTTTTAAAGGATATATTTATTGTTGGTTTTTATCCCCACTGGATACTTGTTTGTATGGATTTATTTATGGAACTTTGGACACTGCACTTTGTTTTGATTGTTTTAATAAAAGCACTTTTTCACCTTTGGAAATATCCCTTGGTTTCATGAGAGATTTGTCCCCATTTCTCAGCTCATCTCGGTGACATTACGGATGGTGTTGGGTTCAGGGCTCCTGGACGGACAAGGGAAGCATGAGGAGAACCCGCATCGTCACAAATACATGCAAAACAGTAAATGTGTCTAATGACAGACAGATGCTGTGCAGGCTGGAAAATGGTTCTGCTAATATCAAACTTGTGACTAAATGTAAAAGCCAAACATGCCGTTCCTACATATACAAGGGACGTTCAAAAAAGTTTAAGCACTTTTTTTTTTTTTAAAACTCTATTTATTAAGAATTTCATCAACAAATTACATTATTTTTCTACATAGTCACCTTCCTTTGCAATACAATGTTCCCAGCGTCGTACCGGTTTTTTAATGCCATTAGCAAAAAATGATTTTGCCTTCACCGTTTCCAACGAAAACAAAAAAGTGCGGAAACTTTTGGAACGTCCCTCGTATATTGAGCACAATACTGAATCGAATGTTTAAGATATCCATTCTGAAACTTTACCAGTAATGCTGTCTTAACAAATTCAATACATTTTAGTAGCTTTTGAGATGTTGCTTTGCTATTTTTTTGGTTGTACCCTGAATGTTTACAATGCACAGACTAAAGGAAATTTGGAGCAAGAACCCTTATAATAATAAATAAAAATAATACTACATTTATACAAGGCACCTTTCTAAGCACTCAAGGACACCAAACAAACAAATAAAAAAAAACACATTATAAACAAAACTTAAATCATCAGAAAAACAAAAAATATAAAAATTATGTGATTAGGTGATTAATATTATGTAGGTGGAAGTAAGCAGACCAGGTGATGTTAGTAATGTGAGAATGGCAAGATAGAGTACTGTCAAGGATGACACCCATGGGCACATTATCTTCAGTGGTGGATTTCATCACTATCCATGGCCAAGATTTTAGTGAGTTGTCCGCAGATGTGTATCCTCAGCTGGCCCTGCAAGACTAAAGGCAACACTATCTGACTCACTTTCCCGAGAACTATGAGGCCATCCAGTTCAAGATCCTTATGCAGGATCGCCTCTGGTCACACATCCAGACTACTGGACTTGACCAGAAGTGCCACTCATGTGCTCTCCATCGGTAACCATCTTCAATGTTTTGCATGGACTCCTTTTAGGACTGGCTGCTAACCCTAATTGTTTTGCAATTTCTTTTTGCCAGCTTCTACCCTATTTGTAAGCTGACCTTGGTTTTCAAAGATAATGCTTTGCATTTTTGTGACATACTGGTCAAATTATATTTATTACCTTATAAAATTATTATATAAAACTTTACATCTAGGGATATAAGAAGAACCAATATTTTGGTGCAAAGCCAATAATTAAGTCACAAAAATATAAGGTACCAGCTTTTTTACCGTATCGGTTGTAATCTGCTAGAAGGGGCCTAAGCAGTCTTGGAATCTTGCATATTGTAATCTGTTCAGTTAGCCAATGAAAGGTGCCATTTTGTTTGATTTCTCAATGGAAGTAGTTTAGGAACAGATTTATGTGTGCTCTGAAAATTAAATAATGTTACTGATGCGGTGTAATCATTTAGTGTGTATTGTTAAGCATTTGTAAGAGGAGATGAAAATATAAGGAGATTAATCAGGTTTTAATAGTGTCCCAAACAGCCCTGATAAATGAGAACAACAGTATTAACAAGTAAACATTGAGGCAAGTCTCCAAATAGCGATTTGGCTTGTCTACACCAGTGATGGCATGAGCTGCTCCACTTGTAAACACCAAAATAAAATTTAGCATTTCAATACTTCAATAGGGCAAGGCCCATTTCTCTATTAATATGACATGTACTACGTAAATAGAAATGTGTCAGGTCAGGTTGAGGAGCATGCGCTGGTACAGTCCCTGTGGGACTCTGCAGGATCACAGCATTGTCAGCAAAGTCCGTGAATCTTTCTTCACCAGCAGATGCCCCACAGCCGCTGGACCCCACGCCTCCACCCAATACCTAGCCCATGCAAGCATTGAACAGAGTAGGAGCAGAACACACCCCTGAGGAACTGCAGAATCGACTGGGAAGAACGCCAAGGTTCTGTCTCCTCTCTGCGCCGCACTCACAGTACCAGTGTACAGGCCGGCCATGATATCCAGCAACTTGGAGGTGATTCCGTGAAGCCTCAGGATGTTCCAAAGGGCATATCGATCAACTGAGTGGAACGCTCTACGAAAATAGACAACGGCTGCAAAGAAACTGTCGATATTCGCGTTTGCACTCCATGAGAACCCTCAGTGCCAGGATCTGGTCAATGAAAGGCGTAAAACCAGACTGCTCTGGTTGAAAGTAGGTGAGCAAGTGATCAAGGATCTCATTGAGGGCGAGCCTAGCAAGGACATATTAAAATTCAAGCCCTGAACTGTCGCCTTATATAATATGCTACCGTGTCTGTTCGTTTGTCTGTCCAGGATTTTAAATCACCAGTAGCTCGCAAATCGTTTGACTTATTGACCTGAAATTTGGTACATATATACTACGTGACGTCTACTGTCTGCTTTTGGGGTGATGATTGCCTTCCAAGGTTATTCCTCTTCTTTATATTTTATTGTAGAATCAACTCTCGGCAGCAGCCAGCGGGACGGCCGTGTGGCACATGCGTACAGGCGCCGTTCTCATCCCTACCACCTTTGTCGTTACTTTCCCTACCTCTTCATATCATTATTGAGACAGATTGAAGACTCAAGTGCCAGCTTAAGTGAAAAATTAAGGAAAACGTACAAAGTAATTGCAACACAAACGCAGACTTAATCA
The DNA here is from genome assembly GCF_900747795.2 of Erpetoichthys calabaricus. Classification (NCBI taxonomy): domain Eukaryota; kingdom Metazoa; phylum Chordata; class Cladistia; order Polypteriformes; family Polypteridae; genus Erpetoichthys; species Erpetoichthys calabaricus. The sequence continues at coordinate 9,485,316 of NC_041403.2, forward strand.
GTTTTAACACGAAAAGATGCTGACGAAAGAAGAGAAGACGCGGACGGCTAGGGTGGAGGAAAGAAGAGCTGCTCAGGAAACAGCAAGCGCATCAACCTCTGAGCAAACGAATGATAAACGTACGGAGAAAGAGGAGGAAAACTAGGAATGCTCAAGTGTTTTCACTGCACGTTATCGTGCAGTACGCTGTAATTTTAAAGTGGTTCTTAGTGTTAGTAATTTTTTTTTTTTTTGATACTGTATTACAGAAAAAGGAACAATAATATTCACTTCAATAATAGAGGAGCTTCAATGAAAAGACTTTGTTGTGGCAGCAAAAGGTATAGAGTATCAAAAAAAGTTCACTGGTATCCAATACAAAAATTCTGATATCATGACATCCCTATTTGGAACATCTTCTATATTAACGTCCACGCAAGGAAGTGTGTGTGTCTGTCTGTCCGGCCCGGAAGTGAGAGGTGGAGTCGGGGTAAGGGCTCCACCTCTGAGGAAACCGAAACTCACTTAGCCGCTAATAACACAAGCGAGACGAGTACATCGGCAAACGAAACCTCCTAGGAGAGAGACGCCCAGAGTGGTTCCTTTCAATTACCTGACATCTCTACATTTCAATTTTTCTCCCCTCACGATTTCAATAGTTTCTAGGACCCTGGATTTTTTACAGCACGGGCTTACACAGCTAGTATGAAATAATTAGCCAGTTATGTATAATAAGTTTGCATTCTACAGTAAGAATGATATCAATGCAGGATATAGGATGATGCAGGGTCAGAAGTGGGTAGGATTGGAAGTCCATGAGTCGCCACATAAGACTAGGTGTTTTCTGACAGACTAGATGGAGCAGATGAGACCCCACCTGAAATCGAATACAGTAGGGGATACTATTTAACTTCAATGGTAATGACAGAATAAACAATATCACTATTAGCAAGTTGAATATATACACATTTAACGTCATACCTTTCTTATAACACTCAAGACATCAATCCTGTCTACCTTTCATCTCGCTCTGTCCTGCAATGAAGGATACTTGATACCAATGGCAGACAACAATTCCATGTAGCGAGGTCACACAATTTAACTCCAGTGCTCCAACTGACAGGTATTTGAAGTAGCATATGTGCCACAGTTTGTTTTATAGTTTTATATGGACTTCTTTATAAAGGAGTTTTGTTCTCAGGTAATTTGTTAACCAAAGCAGTACTATATATCTTTGTATCAATGATCGCAGAAAATGGAGCAATACAAAAAAACAAAAACTACCTACGGAGACTACAAACAGAACATTGAGGTTATAGTAACAGCAACTTTATTCCTTGTTATAATTTTTTGAATTGTACAGGGGGTCCCTTCGGTTGCAACGTCTCGACATATGACGTTTTTGAGTTTACAACGCTCACTCCCATAAAAACTTTAAAAAATTGAGATGTGAGTGTTTCGGCTTACGCCGTTAGTGTCGTACTTACAGATTACGTGAGCGAACTAGTTTGGTTGTGTGCGGTGGAAGTACGCGGCATTTGAGTGAGGGAGTTGGCAAACTAGTTTGGTTGCGCATGGCACAAGTGTTCTGTTTGAGTTGCTTTGTTTGGTGACTTTTTGGCCCATGTCATGACTCCTAAATGAAAGTCTTCAGATGGCAGTGCTTCAAAGAAGAGGTAAGCCATCACGATGGAAGTGAAATTAAACATTGTAAAGAGATCAGAAGGAATAAAGGTAAGGAATTTTTACACTCATTTTTTCTCTTACTAACAGTACAGTACATTTATGTCCTTTTCCTTTTTCTGTGGCTTAGTTGTGTTTTTATGTTCTAGATTATGATTTTGCAAATGTGTTAGGATAGGCAAGTGGCTTAGGTTAATGTGTGTTTCAACTTACACCACTGTTGTAGAAACGGAACTGTGTCGTAACCAGAGGACCCCCTGTATTCTTACTGTTAACTGCACACTACACTACCGAAACTAGACAAAGTTGCATTCCTCGTATTTTAAAACCCTTCATAACTGCCCGCCTAAGCAGACACTCTCTCACCTGGCTCTGGCTTCTTCCAACACATTGCTGGGTTTCCTGGCAGGCTGCGACCTTGTGGGAATATTAGGTGTGGCATGGCGTGGTGTTCGAGGAGTTTTGGAAGCTGACTGGGAAACAAAGGGTTTGTTGTTAATTAAGAAAAGTTTACTTGGAAAAAACTGGGAAAGAATCACAAACTAACAGACATTTTATAAGTCTAAGCACAAAAAGAAAAATACACAATTCCACTGTTCCCTGTCATCAAAAGAAGATTGCTGACCATAAGAACTTAAAGGGAAGATTTTTAAAAACAAAGGTTTCAGAATCTCCCAGTTCTTATCCTGCATATGTCACTTAATTCTTCTGTGTATAAAATGGCCTCAGGAACGTCCTCAACAGAATAAGCATTAGCTAAAGCACACAGAAAGCTACAGTTATCACGTCACTACTTAATAAAGGAGCGTCATCAAATAAGCTCAAACACCCACTGTTTTACTTGGCGTCTTGATGGATTTCTTAGCCGAGGTTTGCACTGAAAGCTTACGAGCAGAGCTGGGGGTTCTGGGTACTGAACTGTGGCTACTCCTGCTGCTGATCTCAGTATCTAACTCTTCTTCCTCATCAGTGCTATGCACGTCTTTCTCAGGAATATACGGATTATCTTCACCGTCACTGTTTTCCACCTCTTGCTGAAGCTTCATGTTGTTTAAGAAGTTCCTAAAAGGCAAACCAGACTATTATTACACACTCTTAAAAACCTATTTCAATAACTAATGAATAGGAAGACAGTGAAGACCACTTGACAGGTCTCCTAAGTTTGACTGCAGGACTGACACAAAAAAACTTGAGAAGCTGAAGTCACAAAGGCAAGGTCCAGAGCCATGAACAAATTTGGAACACTAAACTTGAAGACCTGTTGTAAATGGTCTTGATGGAAAATAATTAAGTTTACTTTAGGTGATTCAGAAAGATGCTTCAAAGCAGCGTTAAAAGCTAAAGCAATAACAGGACTGATTTCAGTAGAGTTCAAATCATAGTAGCATTTACATTAAGATCTTTCACTTCATCATATTATACTTATGGATGTCCAGTGCCTGGCTCCCCCTATATTTATGCATTTCATATGTTGATAAGCTGCGGTGGGCTGGCACCCTGCCCGGGGTTTGTTTCCTGCCTTGCACCCTCGCCCTGTGTTGGCTGGGATTGGCTCCAGTAGACCCCCGTGACCCTGTAGTTAGAGGATATAGTGGGTTGGATAATGGATGGATATGTTGATAAGACATACTGAATAAGTCCTCCATTGTGGCTTCTGATTTAATCCCCTTGAATAAAACAGTTTTCTAATTTGGCATCTAAAATACACTGCCTGGCCAAAAAAAAAGTCGCCACCTGGATTTAACTAAGCAAATAGGTACGAGCCTCCTATTGGATAATTACTGCATGGGCGATTATCTTTCAGCTGGCAACAAGTTACTGTATTTAACCCCAACTGGTGCAATGAGTTGCTTCTCAATTCTTAAACAACCATGTCGAAAGACACATCTCGTGGTCGTGGAAAAGATGTTAGTCTGTTTGAGAAGGGTCAAATCATTGGCATGCATCAAGCAGAGAAAACATCTAAGGAGATTGCAGAAACTACTAAAATTGGGTTAAGAACTGTCCCAACACATTATTAAAAACTGGAAGGATAGTGGGGACCCATTGTCTTCGAGGAAGAAATGTGGCCGGAAAAAAATCCTGAATAATCGTGATCGGCGATCACTTAAACGTTTGGTGAAATCAAAGCGAAGAAAAACAACAGCAGAACTCAGGTCTATGTTTAATAGTGAAAGAGCGAGCATTTCCACACGCATAATGCGAAGGGAACTCAAGGGATTGGGACTGAACAGCTGTGTAGCCGTAAGAAAACCACTAATCAGTGAGGCAAACCGGATAAAAAGGCTTCAATTTGTTAGGGAGCATAAAGATTAGACTCTGGAGCAATGGAAGAACATCATGTGGTCTGATGAGTCCAGATTTACCCTGTTCCAGAGTGATGGGCGCATCAGGGTAAGAAGAGAGGCAACTGAAGTGATGCACCCGTCATGCAAGATCTTGGTGAAAAATGAATGCAACACTGGATGGAACTAAATCTTGTGACATTGCAGAAGCTTATCGAAGCAATGCCACAGCGAACAACGTGCCGTAATTAAAGCTAAAGGCGGTCCAACGAAATATTAAGAGTGTGTGACCTTTTTTTTGGCCAGGCAGTGTATTTCACTGTGTAAGTTCAAATGTCAGTGTGGGAAGACAGGTACTGCCAGGGATTATTTACTCCATTTTAGTAGAAACAAAATCTTAAAACAGCATCAGAATTGGATTTTAGCAGTCTAGGAGGAGCCTCAAGTGACTTCTGCAAAAATGCTAGCCTGGAAAGAGCTAATAAAGGGTAAGAGAAGTAGTAAAGATCAAGGATGACTGACCCTCAGCCCATAGCAGACTGAGGACATTTCAGTAACACCTCCAGTCTGTCCGGTAACACCACACAGCTCATCATTCCCAGGAGCATAAAAAACAGCAGGTAGCCTATGCACTGCTGTAGTAATCTGGTCCCAAAAGAGGAACACAGGGATCAAGTGACAGGAGACTAAAGGGATTCCACGGCTTGGCCCCAGTGTAATGCTGGAAGGGGTGTTAAAGTGGCCTTCAGAGCTGAAGTTCAAAGAATCTGGAGTCAGGCCAAAGATTTAAGGAAAAAAAGAGAGAAGGAGGCGAGAGTGAGATAATCAAGAAATGAAGTGTTAGTGTGGCACCTCTGAAATGGTGCAAGAGCAACAAAGAATAGGGTTACTACCTGGGCAGGGAGGCTCAGATAATGGCTGAGGTTTGTTTATTACTATTTTATTGGTACTTTGATTATGCCTCTGTGGCATCAACGTTTATTTATAAATTTGACTATTATTCTGAACGTGTTGAAATGCCATCACAGCACTCTTCTTTAAAAGGCTTTAACTTATGTGTCCGTTCTTCATAATGTTTTCTAAGAAAATTTTCTGTGCAGAATATAATGAACAAAACAAAAATGAAAAAGCACACTCTTCTATACAAAAGCTACTAAGATATTTTGTTGCTTAAGATATAAAAGCTAATACAACACACTTACAGCTGCTGCTGGGTTCGAGCAGAGGATACCAATGCACACTTTCGTCTGGAACGGGGAGTCTGAGACGTGCTCTTTATCTCAGTATTGCTCTCACCATAGTCTTCACTACTATTAGAGAAAAAGTACAAACATAAAATACCATTGTGTTTCAAACATTACTTAGAAATGAGTCCTGATCTTTAACTCCAGCCCAAACAGGAGAAGACGATCCCAAATTCCTAAAGACAATTACTTTGCACGCCATCCACAGGGGACAAAAGTCTGTCAGTATGGTGTTGGGGTTTGGTAAAACATTTGACTGCTACAAGTAAAAAAAAAATTAAACCTACCTAGAAAAATATGAACGTATAAAAACCACAAGATATCGTTAATTACACAGACACTGTAGTATAATATTCCAAAAATCTTACTCCTTGCCTCCCAAAAAGAAAAATAAGTGCTTAAGACTATACAAGTATTTTAATGACAGACTGGAAAGGTATACACTGTCCAGCTGTTGAAGATAAACTGTGGGTTTTCTTTACCTGGGGTTTAAATACTGTACTGTTACAGGAAGAAGCAGATCTTACACTTTTAAAATATTACAAGGAATGTTTACAAGGACACTTTATTCCTTTTCTATGATAAAACAGATTGTTATGTCACTTGCTAATGCAACACTGCACCTTGTCTATTAAGCATTCTATTGGCTTAAGAATTACTGGAATATTTCAATAAGGAGTTTGAGCAGAAAGTGTAAAAAGCTCTGTGGTATTTCAAGTCTAGAATTTTAGGAATGCTAATGAGGTATATCTGTGGTGGGCTGGCGCCCTGCTCGGGATTTGTTCCTGTCTTGTGCCCTGTGCTGGCTAGGATTGGCTCCAGCAGATGCCCCGTGACTGTGTTAGGATATAGCAGGTTAGATGATGACTGACTGACTGACTAATGAGATATATGTCGTTTGGGTGCAAGTAATAAATAAATGAACATACCACAATGTGCAAATAATGACAGTACAAGAGCGCTTTTTGTAACCCATTTCTAAGTTATACAGGCCTCCTATTTATGCTATCAGAAGTGTGAGATAAAAGCGGACGATTTTATAAAAATAATTTTATTTCAATGAGCTTGAGATATTGGCAAAGGGATGCATAAGGTTAGACAATGTCAATCATGGAGAATCCACTGCATCCACTAAACAGTGTCATCTCCAGACAGAAGAGCAGCTTCAGCGACAGACTGCTGTCACCGTCCTGCTCCACTGACAGACTGTGGAGATCGTTCCTCCCCTACACTATGCGACTCTTCAATTCCACCCGGGAGGGGGTAAACGTTAACATTATTCAAAGTTATTGTCTGTTTTTACCTGCATTTTTATTACTCTTTAATATTGTTTTTTGTATTAGCATGCTGCTGCTGGAGTATGAATTTCCCCCTGGGATTAATAAAGTATCTCTCTATCTATCTATGTAGACAAATGAGCTGATTAAAAGAGACAGAAGAAAAGGCGGGAGAGTCTAATGAAGAATGCTCCGACTTTTTGCTGAAATTTCAAGAAATGCATGAAAAGAGCCACCTGGAAAGACTAAACATCTAAAAAGGTACCAGGCTGAATGGTGTGACTGAAGAAGAAGAAGAAAAAAAAAAGAAACTATACTCTGTCTCTGTAATTGTTCATATTGTTGGTTGATTTGAAGTTATATTAAGTTTAATTGATTTACTGATTGTTAATCTAAAATTGTAAATTTATTAGTTGCTACATCTTTTCAGTTGTGGCAATCAACTTTCATGACATGTACTACTACATTGGTGAACAAACAGGCCCTTACCTAATGTTACTCGATTATTCTTACCTCTTTTCTAAATCACTTTTAACCTAAGTGTCTCTCCCAAGCAAATAAATGTAAATGAAAATGTGTGTACTGCCATAGCTTTGTTCCAAAAATAAAAGCAAAATACATATTTAAACAATGCTTAAAGAGTGCAATTTATTTAAGCCTGCTTCTCTGCTTACATGTTTTCTGTATTAAACCACGGGGGGCTGGGATCCAAGATCCTTTTTCAACTAGGTCTACTAAGTCAGTTGGGAGCACACTCCCAACAGAATGGTTACAGTGACAGATATACCTGGGCGAAATCTGAAGGAATTACTGACAGTTAAGTAGTGGACTGCACTCCTGGGAGCAAGCGTGCTTCAGCTGTGAAGACTGGGGTGAAATCTGAGGGAACTACCGATGGTTAAGTAATTGAAGGTAGTCCTTGCAGCAAGTGCATATCCAAAGGTTAAGTGCAAGAAGAGTCCAACTAAGTCACATTAAAATAATTCTGTGCATTTGAAAAGGGGTTTAGGATTTAAGGAGAAGTGTTCACAAAAGCCCTTACCTGATTAACATGTGTAGCACTTGCCTTTGTATATAACAGCGCCTTACCTATAATCTTTCATTTATATGGGAAGAAGTTTCTCAGTTAATTCAGGATATAATTGCTTAGACTACCATAACGATATATCCCTATGTTAAATCGAGTATGCAGTGTGACTTCGGTATTTGGATTAATTTCTCTCTATTATAAAAAAAAAAATCTTGGGACGAGACAAGACTTTTTTCCCCCGTGACAAGATATGATCTCTTGAAGAGAGACACTTTCACATCCCGCGAGACGGTCAAGTCACGTCATACCGGAGGCGCTGTACAATGGCTGACCCTGCGCTCTGACCCCAAGGGGTATGCGAAAACTAACAAATTCCTAATACGAGAAATTGTATAAGGTGAAATAAAAGAAAAAAAAAAAATCCTGTGCTCTCAGCACTTAAGCGAGACCAGACTTTGTGCCAAGAGATTTAAGCACGCCCGGGACAGGAAAAAGACAAAGTAGAACGTCGTAAAGAATTCAAAAACGTTGGCACATATGCAGAGCAGGTTAGAAATAATGGAAGTAGGCAAATTCGAAAGTCTTAAAAATGATAGTAAAGATCGCATTAGTGCAAATAAACGGAAATTATTACTCTGAGAAATAATGGAACAGCGAAAACAGATTGGATAGTGTTTGAGGATGTCTGGGGGAGAAGAGAGACAAGGCAGTGAGACAAAAGGACAGGTGTTGGCTTTTAAACAGGACAGGCTTTTAAACGATCAAAACGCCGCACGAGATGCAGATCATGTGGCACGGCAGCAGCAGCAGCTGATCGAGCAAAGGGGAGGTAAAAAAAAAAAAAAAACAACTATTTGTTTCCCATTGTATCACCGCTTAAGAGGGGGTTTCGGAGGAGCGACTCCTTGGGGTGCGTTCGGCCCCTCTTTTGACAATGGTGCGTAGCGCTGGTGGGGGAAGGGGGTGTCGAAGCCCCCTATTCTTATAAATTAAGTACTTCAGGCTCATATTATTCCTTATAAAATGCTAGAAGTCACATAAATAAATGGAAGCAGAACTGTAACACAAGCGACTCTTTTCATGTACTCTTTATAATGGAATACCCTTATAAAATAAAAACTGATGCAGAAAACTGTATGGTAGTAGAATTACGTTTCAAAGATTTAGTCAGTTGTAACTGGGATCATTCTATTGATTGACATGTACTGGTTTTATGTCACAATTTCTGAGGTCTGACAAGTAAGGATAGGTGGGAATACTTTTTTTTTTCTTTAAAGTAATAAAAAAAGTTTATTTCATTTTCACATCCATAACTAGTCAACTATATAAAAATGAGCACACTACTGTAAAATGCCAATATTCCCCCCGATTAATCATAATCCACTTCCAGAATTTGATAAAAATATTTCCTTACCAGGCACTTGTCTCCTCTGAAAGACTTCTGAGTTTCCTGGAGGCCTGGGATCTTGTCGACCTGCTAGGAGTGGCACAGTAAGATCCCTGTGGGGTTCTTGGAATTGGCTGTTGAATGAGTGGAGGGAAATACATTCAAAAAATTGAGCAAAGTTGATTGTTCCCTTCAGCATTTTATAATTTGCAGACAGTATGACCCAAGTGTTTAGAAACTTTGCTTGAAAGCACAAATCTTCTTGCTCTCATATACATGTTGTGAAAGTTGAAGCATGCCGATTAATCCACCTGTGTCCCAATAGCAACAATAGGCCTTTGAGAAACTTGTGGTGCATTGTTAATGTGAACTACAGTACTTTGTGTCATTGCTCACCATGACAGGCACAGAGTTATTTTTACAGGATCTTCTAATTTAACACTGTTTATTAGGTTGATGCAATAAAGCCGATAGACTATCGACACAAATTTAAATAACAAATCGACATAAAGAGCTGGTCACAATTTTTGCATTAACATAAAAATGTGAAAAATAAAATCCTCTAGAAAATGGTAGAAGGCATTGTGAAAAAAAAAAATGTCTTGTATGTGAAAAAAATGCAAAGTATAGCAGGTCAGTTAATTATCATCATTACAAAGGATGAAGTACAGTATGATGATTTTTGAGATTTCTGAATCCTGTAATCTGAGCATGTCAACAATGTGCACATTTACTGCAAAGGAAGGACCCTTGACCCTTCAATAATGAGCCTTTATGGATGAATTTACTATCAAACTGCAGTTAATCAATCTAATATTACTGTGGGGATGGAAGAATGATGTGCAGTTTCACACAGCTTATTTTTGTATTTAATACCGCGATTGTGCTTTTACATTTACAGTCTTAGGTTTTTTTTTTTTTAATACTTTAACACAATAAGTTGTAGTTATTTTTATCATGAATAATAAACATTTCAAACAAGCAGCTTAAAAAGTAATTTTTTAACAACTAGACACAAAAAGAAAGCTAATTAACTGGTTCACATTAAAATGTTCACAGGCGGAGTGATGGCTCTGAGGCTAAGGTTCTGTGCTGGTATCCAGAAGGTTGCCGGTTCGAATCCCTGTCACTGCCAAAAGAGATCCTACTCTGCTGGGCCCTTGAGCAAGACCCTTAACACCTGTAATTGCTCCATGGGCGCTGTATAATGGCTGACCCTGCACTCCGACCCCAAGGAGTATGCGAAAACGAACAAATTCCTAATACAAGAAATTGTAAAAGGCGAAATAAAGAACAAAAAAAAAAAAAAAAAAAAAAAAAAGGTTGCCGGTTCGAATCCCGTAAATGCCAATAGGGACTCTGCTCTGTTGGGCCCTTGAGCAAGGCCCTTAACCTGCAATTGCTGAGTGCTTGCAGTAGTGTGAAAAGCACTACATAAATGCAAAGAATTATTAAATATTTAAAGAAAAAGTGCAGTGTTTGTTGTATACTTTGAATTACTAAGAAAAGCAAGTAACAAAACACACAACAGCACTTGACGCTCACCACCCCAAAAAATATACCATACCGTTTTGTTTGGTGTTGTGCTCGATTTCTGTACTGAAGACTTCCGAGAGCTCCTGAGTGTTTTAGAGGGTGAACTGCTACTTCTTCTCTCTTTAGTTTCACACCCCAAGTCATCGTCATCACTACTAGATGTTTTTTTTGAGTTATCAAAGTTCTTGTTGTCATTTCTACTTGACCGAGTTCTATGGTCTTCACCAGAGTTGTCCCTAAAATGCAACAGAGTATATTGTTTAAGGCATTTCCTGGAATGATTCTCCTAAAAGTGGTGATACTTGTGACACCACAAACTTGTAATATCTGCAGCACGTTACAAAAACTATAGTCAATATTCTTTAAGATCACTGGGATGGGTAGGGAAGTGGTGATACAGTATGTCATATACAGTATTGTGTTTATATAATAACCCTAACTGGTTCAAAATCATCATTATCCAAAACCAATAATCTTTCTCTTATTATTGATAACTCTGTTGTTTCCCCATCATCTCAGATCAAGAGTCTGGGTGTCATCCTCGACAGTACTCTATCTTTCCAATCTCACATTAATAATATCACCTGGTCTGCTTACTTCAACCTACATAATATTAATCGCATTCGCCCCTCCCTCACTCCTCATACCTCTGCCATTCTTGTTCATAGTCTTGTCCCTTCTCAGCTGGACTACTGCAATTCACTCCTCTTTGGTCTCCCTAATAAATCTCTTCATAAGCTTCAGTTAGTCCAGAATTCTGCAGCATGCATCATTACTCGAACCCCATCTATTTACCATATTACTCCGGTCTTGCAGCAGCTTCATTGGCTCCCGATTAAGTTTCGAACCGATTTTAAGATTCTGCTATTAACATTTAAGGCCATTCATAACCTTGCCCCTCCATATCTGTCTGACCTTCTTCATGTTGCCATTCCCTCCTGTAACCTGAGATCCTCTTCCTCCACCCATTTGACCGTTCCTCTCGCACGTCTAACACACCATGGGGAGCAGAGCATTCAGCCGTTCTGCTCCCAAGCTCTGGAATTCATTACCTACTGAGCTCAGAAACATCAAATCATATTCATTCTTCAAATGTAAACTTAAAATGCATCTGTTTAAAATTGCTTTTTCTTTAGGATTACAGTGGCTTTGTTTGGTTTTAATTTTCAGATTTTCTGATGTTTTAAGTTGTTTATAATTGTGTCTTTTATTTATTTATTTATTGTCTGTTTGGTGTCCTTGAGTTCTCTGAAAGGCACCTTGTATAAATAAAATGTACAGTAATCCCTCGCTATATCGCGCTTCGCCTTTCGCGGCTTCACTCCATCGCGGATTTTATATGTAAGCATATTTAAATATATATCGCGAATTTTTCGCTGCTTCGCGGGTTTCTGCGGACAATGGGTCTTTTAATTTCTGGTACATGCTTCCTCAGTTGGTTTGCCCAGTTGATTTCATACAAGGGACGCTATTGGCAGATGGCTGAGAAGCTACCCGGCTTACTTTTCTCTTTCTTTTGCGCTGACTTTCTCTGATCCTGACGTAGGGGGATTGAGCAGGGGGGCTATTTGCACACCTAGACGATACGGACACTCGTCTAAAAATGCTGAAAGATTATCTTCACGTTGTAATCTTTTGTGCAGCTGTTTCCTGAAACGACATGCTGCACGGAGCTTCGCATACTTAAAAGCTCGAAGGGCACGTATTGATTTTTGATTGAAAAACAAACTCTGTCTCTCTCTCTCTCCCTGCTCCTGACGGAGGGGGTGTGAGCTGCCGCCTTCAACAGCTTTGTGCCGGTGCTTCACATACTTAAAAGAAAAACAGCCTTATTGATCTGTTTGCTTTTCTCTCTATCTCTGTGACAGTCACTGCTCCTGACAAGCACTCCTTTGAAGAGGAAGATATGTTTGCATTCTTTTAATTGTGAGACGGAACTGTCATCTGTCTTGTCATGGAGCACAATTTAAACTTTTGAAAAAGAGACAAATGTTTGTTTGCAGTGTTTGAATAACGTTCCTGTCTCTCTACAACCTCCTGTGTTTCTGCGCAAATCTGTGACCCAAGCATGACAATATAAAAATAACCATATAAACATATGGTTTCTACTTCGCGGATTTTCTTATTTCGCGGGTGGCTCTGGAACGCAACCCCCGCGATGGAGGAGGGGTTACTGTATTATTATTATTATACTAGACATTAAGCCCGTTACAATAACGGGCGCTAGAACAGTAGTCCATAAACATTAGCAGGAACAGTCTATATTAAATGGCAAGGGACCTTTTACCTCATTAAATTTTTTCCGTAAAATGCCTGTAATTTTCTCTGACAGTAATACTGGCTTTGCTGTCCGTAATATGTGTTTAATTTTCTGTCACAACGGTGGGCAATCAGCAGATTCTTCCCAGCAACCAATGCAATGTGCGCGAAAATAAATCTACTTTTACTTTACACTTTACCGGGCCAAGCTTTCTTAATCGCAAATCTGACATCCTCAGAGTGAACTCTTGCACAACAATGGGGAAGCTGGTCTTCACGTCTCAGTACCCGATTGGATTTTTCGTGTTTTCTGTTTTAGGTCTTACCTCCTTTACCGAAATCCGATTGGATCTGCCGCGCAATATTTTATAGGTCCCGCCCTCTCTGTCTTGTGTGACGCGTCAGGCGGCCTTTGAAGCAGCGCACCGTGCCCTGTGCACTTCACCAGAAGGCACTCACACGGATACTGGATGCACACAGGGGTTTTATTAAAGAGGATACTGTATACAGTGACCAGCAGAGGGCATAACAGAGACCCAAACCCCAGACTCAAGTCCTGGGTTCAAATAAATACTTTTATGAACAGGATACCTTCAAATGGGCTCTTCCACTATAAGCAATTCTTTTTTCCCCCCCTTTTCTCTACTCTTACCCAGATGACTGCTGTCCTATTCCTTTCTAGACTCAAGCCTGCCTGGGTAAGGTGGAGCGGCTTCCTTTATACTTCTGGTACCGCCATATTCCACTCAGAAAGCACATCTGGATCAGGCAGAATCTCCTTAAAACAAGGCATCCTCCACCCTGGTAGTTGAAAAAGAAACCCAGCAGGGCCACCCATTGGGACCAAAACGCAGGCCTATGAATCTGCAAATGAAAGATCCACCCATAGGGATGCCACCAATAGCATTAAAGCATTGAGGAGCACATGGCCCCAGGAGGCCACTTCCCTCTTTCCACTCGTAATCTAGGACAATATTATAATGAGATATATCCACTCGTGCTTTTGAATTAAAGACCTTCATCTCTCCCTCATTCATTGCTTGAGTTCAAAAGCATCACCCCATGTGAAGGGGCTTCCTGTTTATGGACTAGTTTCATTTTCCGGAGTTATTTATTTTGCAATATTTTAACAAAAATGAATGAATTTTGTACATTGTTAGCATACAACTAGATAACTTCATGTATGGATTATGTAACACAAGTAACATAAGAGGTTTTTATTTTGTTTTACTAGGGGGCTCCGCCCCCTGCTCACTTCGCTCGCCCACCCCTGGGTTTGGTTAAACCAGAAATACAATTTAAAGAGATTATTATTTTTATGGGAATTGTCACATATGCATTATTTTCACTTTTACTTTAAAACTTTAGTAAAAACAATATTTGGAATGAACTTTTCTTCAAGATTGCATTGAATTTTGATTCCATGTTTGGACTTCCATCGTGACAACACAACGTATAACTGCCTGTGAGTGAATATCATTTCTCTCTAATAAATAAAATGACTTTTTCGAATGTTTGTCCATGCTCTTTCTTCTTCGCTTAGTCGTTGACATGTCATCCAGAACGTATAAAATTATTGTCCTGATAAAATTTATAAGAGCTGAGAGTGCAGGAAGTGTCTCTGCCAAAAGCATTCACGCGACTGAGAGGTTAGATGACCGTGGTCTTGTTTGAAAATGGTTGTAAGTAGGGTGTGACTTGAAAAAATTTCATGTTAAATGTCTCCATCTCACGGGACTTCATACCACGCCGTTTTTGGAATCTTTTAATTGTCGTGAATACACCTTTTCATTTGGAAGAAACACTACTTTTTATTTCCCTGATGGCAACACGAATTAGACAATCTACAAGTCTCCGATTTAAAGTTTCAATCCGAACAATATATTCCATCCCTTTTTGCTGTTCCATTATTTCAGCAAGAAATAACTTCCGTTTCTTTGCGCTAATGTGATCTTTCCCTATCCTTTTTTTTTTTTTTTTGAGACTTTTGAATTTTCATAATTTTTCTTCCATTATCTCTAACCTGCTCTGCGTGTGTATCGAGCTAACATTTCCGAAATCTTTAATAATAATAATACATTTTATTCATATAGTGCCTTTCCCATGCTCAAGGCACTTTACAACGTTCTACTTTGTCCTTTATTTCCAGCCCCGGGTGTGGTTAAATCTGTTTCTCGCTGGACGTATAAGTGTCTCTCCAAGAAAATCACGTGTCGTCTCCTTCCAAGATTTTTTTTTTTTTTTTTTTTAAATAATTCAGAGATATTGTCCAGTGTTGGTCACCACTTGGTCCTATTCTAATAGAACCCTTATGTCGTTTCAGCACAAAAACGGGATTAAAATTTTTCTCGACCACCATTACAAACTACATGTGGTAAGTAACACATGAAAAGAATATATTTTTATATGGCGTACAGTAATCCCTCGCTATATCGCGCTTCGACTTTCGCGGCTTCACTCTATCGCGGATTTTATATGTAAGCATATTTAAATATATAATCGCAGGTTTTTTGCTGGTTCGCGGATTTCTGCGGACAATGGGTCTGTTAATTTCTGGTACATGCTTCCTCAGTTGGTTTGCCCAGTTGATTTCATACAAGGGACGCTATTGGCAGATGGCTGAGAAGCTACCCAACCAGAGTGCGTATTACGTATTAAATAAAACTCCTCAAATATATTGTGAGCACGGGGGCTGTTCGCACCCCTAAAGCAGGGGTCCTCAACCACCGGTCCGCGACCCACTACCGGGCCGCAGCCGTCTGACAGCTGGGCCGCGAGAAAACTGCCGGCAATGGAGACTCACTCAGACTTTTCAGAACGCTTGGCGGGCGGGGCTTTGCAGCGGCGCAGAGAGAGGAGAGACACCGAGGTGAGAGAGTATTACAACAAAGTATTGTTACGGTCCCGACAGTTTCCCCATATGACACGAGTCTATAGAAATCGCGTTACTACGAAGTACATTCAGCAGATGCTTTCATTACAACGAAGTGACCTTGAAATGCTTGAATGAATCATCCACAGAGCAGTTAGATCTGTGGTCGCAGCTCAGATGTGCACGTTTGCACAACGATCCCCAAACAGAAACATTGTAAAAAAAATTCTTTCTTCGAACTTTCCTCGTACTGTTTTTTTTTTTTTGCTGTTTTTGTTTTCTGTGGTTTTCAGTGATACCTTTTGCTTATTGCTTGTCAACATTTGAAAAACATCCATTGGAATTTAACTCATTGTCACCCTCCTATAGAAACGGCAGACACGAAAAAAACGATAACAGTGTTAATTTTTGTGATGTGCAATCTGTTGGAATGACAAATGCAAAGCATATGTCTTTGTTATATGCAAAAAAAGAAGAAAAATCTCGGGTTGCAAACGTATGCAAACTGCTTAATAACTTAATAATAGAAATGTCATGTAAATTGTGTATAAAACTGCCCCCCACCCCCCGACCGGTCCGTGGAAAATTTTTGCATCTAATAAAGTGATCCTTGCTGTCAAAAAGGTTGGGGACCACTGCCCTAAAGGATACGGCCGCTCTTCAAAAAAACTATGAAAGATTACCTTCACATTGCTCCCTTCCTTGCTGGGCTTACATGTGGCTGTTTTGTCAAGCGATATGGTTCCCACACGGTGCTTCGCATACTTAAAAGATCAAACAGCACGTATTGATTTTTGATTGATTGTTTTTTTTTCTCTTTCTGTCTCTCTTGCTATGACATTCTCTGTTCCTGACAGAGGGGGTGTGAGCAGGGGGGCTGTTCGCACCCCTAGAGGATACGGACGTTTGTCTAAAAATGCTGAAAGATTATCTTCACGTTGCTCTCTTCTGTGCAGCTGCTTTGTCAAGCAACATGCTTCCCAACCGGTGCTTTGCATACTTAAAAGCTCGAAGGGCACGTACTGATTTTTGATTGTTTGTTTTTCTCTCTCTCTCTCACTCTCTCCGACATTCTCTGCTCCTGATGGAGGGGGTGTGAGCAGAGGGGCTGTTCACACACTGGCCTAGAGGATACGGACGCTCCTCTAAAAAATGCTGAAAGGCTGCTTTGTCCGGCGGTGCTTCGCATACTTAAAAGCCAAACAGCCCTATTGATTTTTGATTGTTTGCTTTTTTCTCTATCTCTCTGATATTCTCTGCTCCTGACGCGCACTCCTTTGAAGAGAAAGATATGTTTGAATTCTTTTAATTGTGAGACGGAACTGTCATCTCTGTCTTGTCATGGAGCACAGTTTAAACTTTTGAAAAAGAGACAAATGTTTGTTTGCAGTGTTTGAATAAAGCTCCTGCCTCTCTACAACCTCCTGTGTTTCTGTGCAAATCTGTGACCCAAGCATGACAATATAAAAATAACCATATAAACATATGGTTTCTACTTCGCGGATTTTCGCGTTTCGCGGGGGGTTCTGGAACGCAAACCCCGCGATCGAGGAGGGATTACTGTATTCCATTCAGGATAGAGGTTCATAGATTTCCAGTGCCCACAGTATGAGTCGCAGAGGGGAATGCAATGCAAGTGAAAGCAGCTTCAACCATACTCATAGTAACAGAGTTGAGAGGGGGATAGGTTGTGCTAAGTTATATCATGACTTCAGAAAATGCGGGTTGGGGTTTGTGACACCCATACAGAACACGCGTACCAAAATTAAACGTTAACTTGCACAGCACCTCCTTGACTTTTAACATGTGGAATGTAAAGTACAAGGAATTTCTTCAGCTGAAAATGAGAGATTTTTCGTTTAGATCCTGTCAGACAAAGCCAGAGCTCATTAACTGAATGAACAGTTTTGCTAGTCCATTTCTCCAAAAGGTGAAACCTCTGCTGGTACTCCTCTCCTCTCATTTCAAGTTACTGCAGATACATCAAACAATGTTAAATACTGTAGAGTACTATCGACCAACAGTTTTAACTTGTGCAAAAATAAAACTGCCTGCAAATTACTGACACATTCACAACCCTTTACACAGTAAATGGTTTGTTTTTGGAATTTAGCTAACTTCAGCTGTACACACTGGATCCCACAGTAGCAGAATTGTGATTATAATATACGAGGGGCAGTCAAGCTAAAGTTAGAAAATGGAACGAACCTTAACAAACTGGATAATGTAATTTCTCAATGTAGTCCCCACCCTTCTCAATGCACTTGCACCACCTTACTGGCAGTGCCCGGATTCCAGCAGAATAAAAGGTTTTGTCTTACCCTCACCTCCACATGTGCACCGCTTTCTTCACGTCGTCATCGGTCTTGAGCCGACGATCACCCAGATGTTTCTTTAGCGGTCCAAAAAGGTGGAAATCATACGGTGCCAAATCTGGCGAATAAGGAGGATGTGGCAATATCTCAAACTTCAGTTTCTCCAGAGAGGCCCTTGGTGTTCTTAGCAGTGTGTGTGTCATCGTCTAGCAGCAAAAGGACTCCTTGAGACAGCAGTCCCCGTCACTGGGATCAAATAGCAGGCTTCACATTGGTCTCCAGCAAGTCACAGTAACATGCACTAGAGACTGTAGTACCCCTCGGCATGTAGTGTTTGACTCGGGTGCACGAGTGGTGGCACGGACAAGATAAAACCTTTTATTCTGCTGGAATCCAGGCAGGTAGCGCAAGTGCATTGAGAAGGGTGGAGACAACATTGAGAAATGACAGCATCAGATTTGTTGAGGTGCGTTTCATCTTCTAATTAATCCCATTTTCTATGTTTAGCTTGTGTGCTCCTCGTAGATAAAAAAGCTCTCTCTCTTCCCTACACAAAAAGGGACATATGAACAAGAGCAGACAGTATGCTTACATTTTCTCCTTTCTCCTGGGAGCAGCTTCTTTCTCTGTGGTTTTCTGGGAAGCTCTGGTAAGGAAGCAGACTTCAAGCACGTCACCATTTAAAGGAGAGATTCCCAAAAGTTCCCTGATTAAAAAAAATTAAAAAAATTTTTTTTATATATTACACACACACACAAACACACACACACACACACACACACACACACACACACACACACACACACACACACACACACACACATACATCCTAAGTAAAAGGTTTTCACAAAACAGGATGAGCAGGCTGGTGATCAAGGCAGGGTAGTGCACCTTAGTGCACCTTATTTTTAAGAGGAAAGACGCCTCACGCCTAGACAAACTGGTGAGGAAGGCAGGCTCTATTGTTGGCATGGAGCTGGACAGTTTAACATCTGTGGCAGAGCGAAGGGCGTTCAGCAGGCTCCTATCAATTATGGAGAATCCACTGCATCCACTAAACAGTGTCATCTCCAGACAGAAGAGCAGCTTCAGCGACAGACTGCGGTCACCGTCCTGCTCCACTGACAGATTGAGGAGATCGTTCCTCCCCCAAACTATGCGACTCTTCAATTCCACCCGGGGGGGGTAAAGTTAACATTTAACATTATACAAAGTTATTGTCTGTTTTTCACCTGCATTATTATCATTCTTTAATTTAATATTATTTATTGTATCAGTATGCTGCTTCTGAAGAATGTGAATTTCCCATTGGGATTAATAAAGTATCTATCTAACTATCTAATAAATACATTTGTAAGCACTTGCAAATAATCGGATTATGAGCAGGTAGATTTTTTGTCAGGTACCTGCTCATAAGAATGAGCCCTATATGCTTGCCTTTAGTAGTAAAGGCACACTTACATACATACAGTTGTACTTGAAAGTTTGTGAACCCTTTAGAATTTTCTATATTGCTGCATAAATATGACCTAAAACATCATTAGATTTTCACTCAAGTCCTAAAAGTAGATAAAGAGAAACCAGTTAAACAAATGAGACAAAAATATTATACTTGGTCATTTATTTATTGAGGAAAATGATCGAATATTACATATTTGTGAGTGGCAAAAGTATGTGAACGTCTAGGACTATCAATTAGTTTGAAGGTGAAATTCGAGTCCGGTGTTTTCAATCAATGGGATGACAATCAGGCGTGAGTGGGCACCCTGTGTTATTTAAAGAACAGGATCTATCAAAGTCTGCTCTTCATAACACATGTTTGTGGAAGTGTATCATGGCATGAACAAAGGAGATTTCTGAGGACCTCACAAAAAGAGTTGTTGATGCTCATCAGACTGGAAAAGGTTACAAAACCATCTCTAAAGAGTTTGGACTCCACCAATCCACAGTCAGACAGATTGTGTACAAATGGAGGAAATTCAAGACCATTGTTACCCTCCCCAGGAGTGGTCGACCAACAAAGATCACTCCAAGAGCAAGGCGTGTAATAGTCGGCGAGGTCACAAAGGACCCCAAGGTAACTTCTAAGCAACTGAAGGCCTCTCTCACATTGGCTAATGCTCATGTTCATGAATCCACCATCAGGAGAACACTGAACAATAATGGTGTGCATGGCAGGGTTGCAAGGAGAAAGCCACTTCTCTCCAAAAAAAAAAACATGGCTGTTCGTCTGCAGTTTGCTAAAGATCACGTGGACAAACCAGAAGGCTATTGGAAGAATGTTTTGTGGATGGATGAGACCAAAATAACGCTTTTTATTTAAACCAAAAAGTTCTATGTTTGGAGAAAGGAAAATACTGCATTCCAGCCTAAGAACCTTATCCCATCTGTGAAACATGGTGGTGGTAGTATCATGGTTTGGGCCTGTTTTGCTACATCTGGTCCAGGACGGCTTGCCTTCATTGATGGAACAATGAATTCTGAATTATATCAGAGAATTCTAAAGGAAAATGTCAGGACATCTGTCCATGAACTGAATCTCAAGAGAAGGTGGGTCATGCAGCAAGACAACGACCCTAAGCACACAAGTTGTTCTACCAAAGAATGGTTAAAGAAGAATAAAGTTCATGTTTTAGAATGGCCAAGTCAAAGTCCTGACCTTAATCCAATCAAAATGTTGTGGAAGGACCTGAAGCGAGCAGTTAATGTGAGGAAACCCACCAACATCCCAGATTTGAAGCTGTTCTGTACGGAGGAATGGGCTAAAATTCTTCCAAGCCGGTGTGCAGGACTGATCAACAGTCACCGGAAACGTTTAGTTGCAGTTATTGCTGCAAAGGCAGGTCACACCAGATACTGAAAGCAAAGGTTCACATACTTTTGCCACTCACATATGTAATATTCGATCATTTTCCTTAATAAATAAATGACCAAGTATAATATTTTTGTCTCATTTGTTTAACTGGTTTCTCTTTATCTACTTTTAGGACTTGAGTGAAAATCTAATGATGTTTTAGGTCATATTTATATAGAAATATAGAAAATTCTAAAGGGTTCACAAACTTTCAAGCACAACTGTACATACATGGCATATTACACACACACACACACACACCAGTAACGACTCACTGCATGAATACACTTGACTTCACCATTCCTAGTTTTCATCCTCTTTCTCTATACGATTGGCATTTGTTTGCTCAGAGGTTGATGCGCTTCCTGAGCAGCTCTTCTTTTCTCTACCCTAGTGGCCCACTTCTTCTTTCGTCAGCATCTTTTCGCATTAAAACTGATTAAGTCAGTGTTTGTGTTGCAATTACTTAGTACGTTTTCTTTAATTCTTCACTTAAGCGGGCACTTAAGACTTCAATCTGCCTTAAGAATGATTTAAGATATGAAGAGGTAGGGGAAGTGACAGCGAAGGTGGTAGGGATGAGAATGGAGAACATACACATGCACTGCACGGCCACCCTGTTGGCCACTGATGAGAGTTGATACTACAATAAAATAAAATAAAAATAGGAATAACCTTGGAGGTCAATCATCCCCCCGAAAGCAGAATGTAGACGTCACGTTGTATGTGTACCAAATTTCAGGGCAATAGGTCAAACAGTTTGCGAGCTACAGGCGATTTTAAATCCTGGACAGACAAACAGACCGCCATGGTAGCGTATTATATGAGAAGATTAAAAAAAAAAAAAAAAAGTTGGTGGCATGGATAATTAAAAACACAGTGCCTAACAGCAAAGTAATAAACTCACCTCTACTCAAAAGAAGCACTTAACCTGGCTAAACTAACCAGTCATTAAAAGCCTGCTTCATCTCTGAAAGTGTCTCACTTAATAGGATTAATCTTTCAAAGTGTTTCTGCATTTTTGTTTTTGCTTGTATTCTTCCCTAAGTCTAATTTCCTTCCGCAAAAGATCCTGAGACATTAGACCAGACTGGTTGCAGTCAGTAAACTGTCCAAAATGAAAGTGCATTCTGTGATGAATACAGGTACTACTTAGGGTAGTTTGGATGACAGGTATGTTTCTGGCTCCCATAAATCTGAACATACATAAAGTGGGCATGACAACAGACACGCAACTGAAGGATCAGGAGATTTGCCTTTTCTGCACTCACGTATGCCCCGAGATGTTTGCCGATTTTTTCACCTTCCACATATTATAATTTGTTGATGTTATTATTTATTCCTGAGCTCTCTATATACTCACACACTCCTCAGAACTCTGAAGCCAAACACTGTTTAAAAAAAACACCCCACACACTGTGGGGAAAAATAGCCTTAATTAAACTATGGCAGGCTCATTGTCAAGTCCATCCTTAACACAGTGATTACTATTTACACAATGGACCTTTATATATGCAATTTTACCCTGGAATAAGACAGAGGTAAAGGCAAAATGAGCAAAGTATCAGGATAATCCAATACCGAAAGTGAAAGAGTATATAAAACTATCATAGAAAAATTTACCTCACAGTCATGAAAACGGAGCCACTGTCCCCCAAAAAAGCAACTCATTCTCACTTTACATGATTGCCATCAACTTTATAAGCTCTCAGCCCTTTCGATAGTCTGGCTGACTGAGAAGCTCAAGTCAAGTAACGAATGGCTCAATCTCCATCCTATTACTCTCTGTGTAACCTGAACAATTCACTTGCCTAGCAACTGCAGTTACACTTTGCATCGATTAACATGTTGTTTAGGATTTATCTGACATTAGCTAAAGCAATGGATTTGTGTCCTTTCACATTTGTAATTAAATCCTTGTTTGTACAGTGTGTTGATAGGATGTGTGAGAGAATTAAATTCAAACCAGCTTGGCACTACTACTACTTCTTTCGGCTGCTCCCGTTAGGGGTTGCCACAGCGGATGATCATCTTCTTCCATATCTTTCTGTCCTCGTCATCTTGTTCTGTTACACCCATCACCTGCATGTCCTCTCTCACCACATCCATACACCTTCTCTTAGGCCTTCCTCTCCTCCTCTTGCCTGGCAGCTCTATCCTTAGTATCCTTCTCCCAATATACTCAGCATCTCTCCTCTGCACATGTCCAGACCAACGCAATCTCGCCTGTCTGACTGTCTCAAAAACCGTCCAACCTGTGCTGACCTTCTAATGTCCTCATTTCTAATCCTGTCCATCCTCGTCATACCCAGTGCAAATCTTTACTTAACTCAAGTCCTTCCTACTTCTGTGTGCTCAGTTTACAAGCTCCCTTAAAATTCTGGGATAATTTGTAGGTTCTGTCTCAATTTCTGTATTACATTCTCTTGTAACGTACAAAACACCTTGCTCCCATGCTTTCAGTGTCAGATACAGATTATTTAGGCTTTATTTTGTGTGTCACCTACTCTGAGAGTTCCTGGCCATTGGTATTCTTCCGGATTTTCTTGGCTGGGGTGTCTTCATTTAAAGGTATCAAGCAGTGCCTACTTGTTGGTTGGATGGCTCGTTTTTTGCCAACAGGGGAACTCTCCACTGTCTCCGAATGTAAACCATTTTCATTTGCTTTTGTTGGAGGTGCACCAGCCACACTATTTGTTCGTGTCAATTTAGAGTTCTTGCTCTCCAGGGAGATAACGACCCCATCTGCATTGAAGAGTTCTTTCAAGACCTCCTTTCCAGTTAACTTGGGAGACTTCACTGGACCTGCAAGTTTAGAAATCAAAAATAATGTCATTCAGGAGAGACAGTGAGAAGAAAGAAATGGTAGTATGGAAAGATTTAATCTGTTCATGATTAAAAAAAAAAAAATTCAGCATCAACATTTTAACACAAATTTAAGACTGGGATTGGTTTCCTGCCTTGTGCCCTGTGTTGGCTGGGATTGGCTCCAGCAGACCCCCGTGACCCTGTGTTCGGATTCAGCGGGTTGGAAAATGGATGGATGGATAGATAGATAGATAGATAGATAGATAGATAGATACTTTATTAATCCCGATGGGAAATTCACATTCTTCAGCAGCAGCATACTGATACAATAAATAATATTAAATTAAAGAATGATAATAATACAGGTGAAAAAAAAAAAAAACATGGATGGATGAAGTACTTCATTTTTAATCATGGTCACGTGATCGACTAAATGTCTAAGAGAGGGGTTAGGCTGCAGGTTTTCATTCTAACCCTTTTTCTAATCAGTGGCCAGTTTTCACCACTAATTAACTCCTTTTGCTTTCATTTTAATAGCCCTGTTGTTAAGGATTCAGTCCTCTGAATTGATTCTTTTCTTCATTTAAATGGCAGCCAAACAGAAATGAGATGTGAAACGAGTCGACAGATGACCAGCTAAACTGGGACTTCAAACTCCAACCAATTTCACTCCAACCAGTCTCTTAATGAGAAGCCAGTTCTTGCTGTTAATTAAAGAGAGGAGCAGGCGCTGATACAGCACACTGCTGCACCCACCACACGACAAACCAACTCAGGATCACAGATTAGGACCCGAGTGCAACCATGCGACGGGTGACGACTCGGCACCACACTAGTTCTGATGGAGTGGAACAGTGTGAGGTTGTTTTTATGGTGGCTGGAGTGCCAATTCTGACACCAACCGCCAAGTTTTTTCCCTGCAGGATGGAGGGCCTACAATGCAGGGCAGGATACAGATTAACGTCATACCCAGGACGGAGCAATTGCAGGTTAAGGGCCTTGCTCAAGAGCCCAACAGAGCAGAGTCCCTTTTGGCATTTACAGGATTTGAACCGGCAACCTTCCGATTGCCAGTGCAGATCCCTCGCCCGAGAGCCACCACTCCACCCACTGTTAATTAAAGCCGTTACTGAATATCAGGACTTGTTGCTGCTCTCAATCTGCCACAGCAGACTGTTGACTTTCGGTTTCTTCTAAGACCACCATTAAGATGTTTTGGTGACCTGAGCAGACCAACATGATTGAGACCTCCGCCTTTCTTTATTTTCAGGTTAGCTGGCTTGTTTTGTGTCTCATTACTGTTTGGCTGCTCATTAAGGAAAAAGAAACAACTAAGAGGACTGAGTCACGTCAGTTAACACTAAGGCAAAACAAGTTAATCAGCAGCAAAAACGGCTCACTAATTAAGAAGATGGTTAGAATGAAAACCTGCAGACACTGCGGCCCACCAAGACCAGAGTTGGACACCCCTGGTCTATGCACTGTAGTTTATAACACAAGTTCAGTATCTCAGTCTTGTCATTGATGCCAGTTGGACTGCCAGCTGTGAAGTCTTTACCTTTTTGGAGTTCTCCATATCATGAAGGCGTGCACAGGCAGATCCTTACATACGTCCAGATTAAAGGTATTAAACTGTGTTACTTCATTTGAATTACATCTCGAACCTTGAAATTTAATGCTGGCATCATTAAAAGGGCAGTGCCGGGTGACAATAATTCAATCGGGCAAAGCCAAAGGCATCATAATTTGATAAGAGTTTAATAATTTGCTGACGGGAACACACCAGTGCATGTTTTTATAAAACAATAAAAAATAAAAAAAAACGGCACAGAAGCATTTAGATGATTTCTGGAAAAATGATGCAGGTTCTCTCTTTCTGATTCAGCCATATACAATATGTTGACATTATGGTAAAATTAGGGTTAGTTCAAACCTTATGAATGTCAGTTTTGACCTTTTAGCAAATGCATTGCAATTATTAAAGCATAAAACTGTCCATCGTTTGTGGGTTAAAATGTATATGTAATGAAAACGCATGTAGCTAATTAATATGACTACAATTTCAGTGGTTTCAGAGATTTATATAATAAAAAACCACTAAGACCTGAAGCATCTTCACATAAACAAATGTTACCATCTAGTGCTCCGTGTCTCTTTTAATCAAATACTTAGAAAAGAATTCTCCTTGAGATTTGTCCAGATTTTCTGGTCAGCTCCAAGCACCAAGTCTGGCACAGCAGTTCACCTTTCAGCGTGACAATGAGCCAAAAAAATACAGCCAACTCAATAAAGGACTGTCTTTAATTATTTACATTTATATAGCGCTTTTCTCAGTGCTCAAAGCACTCTCCACACAGGGAGGACCTGGGAAGCGAACCCACAATCTCCTTACCGCAAAGCAGCAGCACTACCACTGCGCCACCTGTGAGGATGGGACAAGTTTCAGACGGTCCTTGATTGTTCCAGCCAAAGCCCACACTTAAAATTCATAGATCTGTGAAAAGTCCCGAGGATGGCACTTTACAAGTGCCTTCAATCCAATCAAACAGAGGTTAAGATAGCTGCCCAAATCCAGGAGTGCAAAGCTTGAGGAGCTTTTACCCATGAAGACTTGAAGTGGTCACTGCTGCCAATGAGTGTTCTACAAAGTACTTAATTTCAGGGATTGAATACTTATATGAAGGAGAGATTTCAGTTTTTAAATTTTTAATAAATACACAAAACTTTCTGAAAATGTTTTCACTTTGTAATTATACTTTGAGATTATGTTAATGGGCAAAAATGGCAAATGTATCTATTTATAAATACTTACAACACAATAAAAAATGTACAATGTAATGGTGCCTAAATATTTTCTGACTGCACTGTATAAAGTTTAAGTAGTAAATATGGCTTTTAATCATGATAAAAAGATTCTTTAAGTAGTGCTGAGTGGTATACTGGTTCATACCGAAAACCGTTTTTTATTTTTGTTATGATATGGATTTTTCTTCTGCGGTGGGTTGGCACCCTGCCCGGGATTGGTTCCTGCCTTGTGCCCTGTGTTGGCTGGGATTGGCTCCAGCAGACCCCCGTGACCCTGTGTTTGGATTCAGCGGGTTGGAAAATGGATGGATGGATTTTTCTTATATTGCAACACCGGTTTAAATTGCCTAAACAACGTTCGGAAACGTGGTGCAGTGGGAAACTGTTTAAGGGGGGGGACCTTTTTCACTGCTACACCGCTAAACAGATACAACAGACTACATGTGGTAATGTACGTATTGCACGATGAAAATGGACAGAGAACATTCCGAAACTGAAGCTGTAGCAGACGATAAAGTTGAACTTGATGACACAGAAGAACTTTTGCTGAATAAAAAAGGAGTCATGTCCGTTGCCTGGAGATACTTTGGTTTTAAAAGGTCGGATGTGGACCGTTATATTCAAATCTGTGAATACTGTTTTTATACTACTGGATAATACTGCAAGCCAAGTTGTACTTGGTTTTTTTGTTTTTTTTTCCAATACAGTGTAATGTACCTGGGTACTGCGTAATAGTGTGACGACATGTTGACTTTATTCTCGACATTTTTACTTGATTCTCGCCGTTTATGTCAAGATTAAAGTCGACATATTGACTTTATTCTCGTAATTTGTCATTAAAGTAGAACACCGTAAACTAAACTTCATCTTAAAATGAATATTTAATTTACTAGATTTTCTCAAACCCCTGTCATAAGTTATATAGCACATTAAATGCTTTGTGTTAAGTGTTCCCCAACCCATGTTAAATCGGTATGTGCTTCTTAAACTGACTTTCTCTTGTACTGAGGAGGCGCCGCAGCGATCGCCGCACACAACACATCCACTTCATGATATTCCTGCTCCCTGGGCATTTAGAATCTATACTAATAAAAGGCAAAGCCCTCACTGACTGACTCACTCACTCACTGACTCACTCATCACTAATTCTCCAACTTCCCGTGTAGGTAGAAGGCTGAAATTTGGCAGGCTCATTCCTTACAGCTTACTTACAAAAGTTAGGCAGGTTTCATTTCGAAATTCAAAGCGTAATGGTCATAACTGGAACATATTTTTTGTCCATACACTGTAATGGAGGAGGCGGAGTCACGTATCGCGTCATCACGCCTCCTACGTAATCACATGAACTAAAAACAAGGAAGAGATTTACAGCACGAGTCGCACGCGGGAACGAAGGTAAATGACGTTAATTTTTGACTGTCTTTTAATACTGTGTAAGCATACATATTAACACATGTGCAATTAAACGTGTGCATTTACGGGGTGATTTCTCAGGCTTAAAAGCTCGCCTTTTACTAAAAAGGTAAATGCAAAACTATTTTCAATCAGTTTATTGAAACGCTCCCGTTAAGGATTGCAATAACATATTCGCGAGATAAAAGAACGAAGTAGGGGGAAATGGAGGAACAGCCGCAAACAGCGAAGAGCAAAAAATTAATTAAACAATTGAGAACGGAGCGAGTTAAGCATACAAGCATGTTCATAAGGGAAACAAACCACGGTGTAAAACGTAAGTTTAAATTAAGTTTATAGAAACGCTCCCGCTGCGGATTGCAATAACATATTCGCGAGATAAAAGTTTAATGAGAAGACACGAGGTATAAATGAACCACACGCCGTGGCGCAACGTTAGGGGCAACAGTTTCAACCATTCTATGATCTGCTTCTCGCAACTGAAAGACGGCACATGGCGGATGTTAGCCGACTTGCTGACCGCAACGTTAGGGGCTTCAAGTATGGCGCTGACGCCACATCTCAGTGCCAACACTTTGCAGACTGTACTTAAAAGACACGCCCTCCTCACTGGACAGTTAAAAACACCAATCAAACTAACGATGACATCAAGTATTACCCAATCAAAAGTAGGAAAGGAGGCATCTTCATAAAATGCGTGTGGGATGATTTGCATGAGACGCTGCTTTAAAAAAAAAATTACAAAAATACGGGATAAATCCCGTCCAGTATTGATTCAAAACGGGACACGCAATTTCATTGTCAAACGCGGCACGATTCCGTATTTTAAAGGACGGGTGGCAACCCTACAGTGCCAGGTAACCACCCATACAATCAGATTGTGATTCAGACTAGGAATGCAATGAATGTAATTACCCCGATCTACATACAAGGCGAAAGTCTTGCAACATTCAAAGATGATGGTTTGGGATAATTAGTACTTAAGTACACCATGGAACATAAAAGAGCTTATGAAGCCTTGAACCGAAAAAAGCAACATCTCAGAGATCGTACAAAAAAAAAAGGAGGTAATGTCGTTTTACTCGCTGTAGATTTTAGTGAAACATTACCAGTTATTCCACGAGGGAGACCAGCAGATGAACTCAACGCTTCTTTAAAATCCATGCTTCTCACACGGTCGGTTATATGTCGCGTGTTCTCGGGTAGGTACACCAAAAAATGTATACATTTAAGCATGTAATGGGCAAAGAAAAAATGAGGTATACCCGAAGGCACTGCAGTAGTACTCAATGTAACTTTACTTCTTAAATGTTAATGTTTTACTGTTTAATAATTTATACGCTTCTTATATATTGTTCAAATTCTTTTATCAAAATACCAGTGACAGCGCAATGCACGATAACATGGAGTGAATACACCATACGCATCTGCCCACGGCCGCCCTGGTGTGCGCAGATAGGAGTCGATTCTAAAATAAAATAAACATAAAAAGAGTAATACAATCATCACCCATAAAGCGGATAGCAGACGTGACGTATTATATGTGTACCACATTTCAAGTCAATAGGTGAAACAGTTTGCAAGCTACAGGTGATTTAAATATCCTGGACAGACCAACGAAAAGCCACGGTAGCAAATTATACAAGAAGATTTTACTGTTTAATTATTTATATTTATATGAAATGTGCTTCTTATATATTACTTCATATTCTCATATGATAATGATGTTAATGTTGTTTATATTGATTTCTATGTTATTGTAAGTGCATCTATGTGTGTATATGTATGTATGTATGTATGTGTATATATATATATATATTATATAAAAAATATATATATAAAAAATATATGTGTATATGTATATATAATATATCTGTATATGTGTGTATATGTGTGTGTATATGTGTATATGTATATATATATGACAGCAACACTCATAACAATGACAACACAATTACATTGACAATCATGTTACGTTATTTTTAAAATGTTTCCTTTACTTTTTCATAACCTCTTTAACACACTACTTCTCCGCTGCGAAGCGCGGGTATTTTGCTAGTGCTAAGATAAATACTTGATACAATTTTCATGATGAAATGTATTAAAGCAGGTATTAATCATGTGGGGGCACGGTGGCGTGGAGGTTGCACTGCTGCCTCGCAGCAATGGGGTCCCGGGTGTTCCCTGCTTTGAATTTGCATGTTTTTCTGGTGGGTTTACTCGGCGTGCTTCAGTTTCCTTTCAAAGTCATGTAGGATGTGGGGTTTTGCTATGCTATATAATCCCTGCTAGTGTATGTATTGCTCGTATTCACCTTGTGATGTGCTGGCGCCTCGTTCAGGATTTGCTCCTGCCTCGCACACAATGCTTGCTGGGATGGGTGCAACCCTGAATGGATGGCATAATCTAATAATCTGTTGTTTTATTATATCTGTTATAGTTTTAGTTATAGTTGTTTGTTGCTTTGCACAAATTAGTTATATAGTTATAATACAAACTATTAGTTATAGTTATTTGTTACTTTGTTTAGAGTTATTTTGTTATTCTGTTTGCACTATTACTACTGATCTTTTTTACTCTTTACTACCGTATCTTTATTCCTCTTGTTGCACTGAGCATGTATATGACAAAAGAATTTCCCTCGGGATAAATAAATTTCTTATCTATCTATCTAATTAAACATGTATAACAAAGATTTTTTTAAGTTCT
Organism: Erpetoichthys calabaricus; assembly: GCF_900747795.2. Taxonomy (NCBI): domain Eukaryota; kingdom Metazoa; phylum Chordata; class Cladistia; order Polypteriformes; family Polypteridae; genus Erpetoichthys; species Erpetoichthys calabaricus. The sequence goes on from NC_041403.2 coordinate 9,515,772, forward strand.
GAACACTCCGTCGTCTAAGTTTATAACTAGTTTTAAATTCACAAAGATGTTTATCGTGTGGTGATTGGTTAGGAGGAGAAAGAAAAAGGAAGGATAGGAGCGGAGGGTTTGGTATGTCTGACAGACAGCACGCATGCAATAAAGAAAGCTCACTCAGAAGAACATCCATTGAATTCTGTGTTCGTGTCTCTGACCACCAGATCACAAATAATTCTATAATAATAATACTTTGCATTTATATAGCGCTTTTCTCACTACTCAAAGCGCTCAGCAATTGCAGGTTAAGGGCTTTGCTCAAGGGCCCAACAGAGCAGAGTCCCAATTGGCATTTACGGGATTTGAACCTGCAACCTTCCGATTGCCAGTGCAGATCCCTACCCTCAGAGCCACCACTCCACCTACAAACCCAACATTTACACAATATTTAAGTTAAATCTTTGCGATACCCATTCATACATCCAGTTTTTTGGAGCCTCGTCACACTGAACATACACCTGGGGACCCCTTACTGTGAGGGAGCAGCACTACTGCGACACTACCGTGCATGCTTAATACCTGCTTTAATGCATTTCATCCTGAAAATGATATCAAGTATTTAACTTAGCATTCTAAATTTTCAGAGAGCAGGAATATCATGAAGTGAATGGATTCTGTGCAGTGATCGCTGCCAGCGCCTCCTCTTAGTGCGGAGGAAGTCAGTTTAAGAAGCGCGCAGCGATTAACAACTAGGTTGGGGAACACAACACAAAGCATTTAATGTGCTGCATTAACTTATGATGTGGTTTGAGAAAATCTAGTAAATTAAACATTGACTTTAAGATGAAGTTTAGTTTATGACATTCTGCTTTAATTATTAATTACTTTACTTAGGCTAAAAAATATACTGTACTAGGGGTGCAAGGCCCCTGGCACCGAACCCCCAGTTGCGGCCAGAATATTAGTAAAATCTGTAAATGTACAAAAGAAAAACTATTGGAGTCAAAAAAAAAAAATCACAAAATTATATAAATATGTAAAAGAAAAATGATTATTTTGTCTCTTATAAATACTTATTGAGCATAGTGGACCTCAGTTTAACGGGAATACTCCAATCAGTAAGAGAGTAAATATTTTATTCTCATTTCATGATTTTTGCTCCGTTAAATAAATGATCAATTCATTTTAACCAACATTCTTATAGATATGACTGATTCTTATGACTCATTTAAATAACAGGAAAAAAATCACATGAAAACTAAAGTGGTATGCAATGGGTCATCATAACTTGACCGCCAGCTAACGAAATCACCTAAATACAAACATTGCTGTTATGAATAGATCTTTTTTTTTTTTTTAAATACTTTGTTCCTTTGAAAGAAAGTTTACGCGATCAACAATAAAAAACACAACTTTCTTGATATTTTAAAAACAGAACAAGAATATGAAAATCTAACAACATCACATTAAAGTTTGATAAATTCTGAAAAGAATGATACCAAACATATATATGTAGGTTTTAAAATAAGCCCGATTTTAGGCTTAGGATATTTATATACAGTGGAACCTTGGTTCACGAACGTCTCGGTACACGTACAACTCAGTTTACGATCAAAAAGTTTGCCAAACTGTAATTTTTTACATTAGTTTACTATTACACTGTGCATTCTATGGTGTAATTAACTATATTTGTGCTTAAAAATCTTTAAAAAAAAAAAAAATATTTACATACAGTTCGTACGGTCTGGAACGGTTTAATTGTATTTACATACAATCCTATGGGGGAAATTGCTTCGGTTCACAACCAAATCGGTTTACGACCAGAGGTTTGGAATGAACTATTCCAAACTATATATATATATATACACACACACACACACACACACACACACACACTACATACATACATACATACATATATACACACATATAAATACATCTATACATATATATGTGCAACGACTCTGAATAAAGGATTTTATGATTCTCTAAATTCAGTCCCAGCATAGTTTAATAGAAAAGAAACCTAGGAAGTTAATACTTTTAAGAATTTCTATTGGTGTCAAAATAAGTGTAATTTGTAATATTTCCTTGTGTTATCTGAAAAAGAGAAATATTACAATGACTTGGCTCCAGCTTTAACAAAAACACTGCAAGTTAAATAGCATTTAAGCAATAAGAAGTTTCATTGGGTGGCACTTTTTATAAGCAATAAAACATTTACATTTTTAATTTGATTGTACAAAGATGAATCCGCATTACAGTGTAAAAACAGTTAATATTTATAAAAATTCCCATTGTTATTTGCTAGAAATTTACAGTTAAGTATTTAAAGTTGAAAACAAAAATCCTACTCACTACTGAGCTGGAGTTTCTTTCGAGCCCCGGGCGTACTGCTTCTGTTAGGAGTCTTTCTAGCAGATGGATCCTTCGAATGAGAATTTTTGGAGGCAGAATGACGGGACTCCACTTCTTGGATTGCGACAGCTTGATGTCTTTCTAGTGGAACTTTGCCTGGAGATTCTAAAGTCTTGTCTCCCAGAATGCAACCGACTCCTTTTAGAAAAACATCTTCTGGTAGAGCTTTGAATTTTTTCCCATCCCATGACAACTTGGCATACAGAGTTTTCACCTTCCTTTCTGCCACTGGGAAAGGGGTCTCTGGTGACAGGTGTATAACCTAAAAGTAAACAGCTTATCAGGCATCTAGACATGGCATATAGCAGAGTAGAGGAAATACAGATGTTACAAAAAAAGAACAGTGTCAAGATTTTATGAAATGCTCTGTGGTTATAAGTCAGGCTTACCAGTGCTGTACTCATTGAATATGTAAATGTAATGAAAGTATGTGGTGCTGTTATAGTATAATAGTTATTATTATACACTGCACCACTATACTACACTTATGATATTAAATAAACATATGCCATACACTGCATGACATTAATTTTCTTATTGCCATGCCAGACTAAACATAAGGATCCAGTTCAGTGCTGTGTATGCGTAAGTTTTGCAGCATTCAGAAGCAAATATTCTTCGACAACTACAATAAAAGAGAAAGAGTTGGGACTGAAGAAGCACCATTAACAAATAAAAATATGTGAATAAAAATGCATAGCCCCACTTCTGTTCACCTAGTTTGCAAAACATCAAGCTGAGACAAAGTTCTCAGGACAATAAGGCTACTGATTACATACAATTAATTCTGGGGGTGGTGGTTCTGATTAAATTTATTCGAATGTTTTAAGTTCCACATAAAGATGAGAGGTACATTTCAAACTAAGAGATAATCAGAAATACCCAGGAGTGTTTATTGTCATGAGGAAATCTCTCTGTTATAAAAAAAAAAAAAAAAAAAAAAAAAATCCTGGGAGAGAAAGACGGGAGATGAGACGTGATCTTCACGTTAAGATCACGGAAGACACTTAAAAGACCCGTGAGACGAAAGAGAATGGCCACACAGCATCTCACGGGGACCTTAAACATGAGACATTGTGCCAAGAGATTGACCCAGGACCACCTCACGATGACGTAGAACATGAGATTCTTGCAAGACACGCCCTACTTACAACCAATATCAAATAAGACCAACGGCAGCAAAACATTCAGTCGTCTAAAGCAGGGGTGGGCAGATTCAGTCTTGGAGGGCCGCAGTGGCTGCAGGTTTTTGCTCCAACCCAAGGAGGAGATTAAAAGTAACGTGAAAGAAGCTATTGAAATGATTGCAAATGCCTGGATACAAATTAAAGAAAGCACTATAGTAACAAATACAGAATCTCATTACAACAAAATATTTTTTAGGTCCCTGGAAGTTTGTTATAACAGAATTTTACCTGTATATCGATCAAGCAAATCGATAGAAAGATATATTTTCACCTAAACTCACTTTTATTTTTTTACACATATTATAGGAATTTTCTGACACTACAGATATTTTATATACAGTATAAACTGAAAACTTTGTAATCAGTTATCAGAGTAGAAAAATATGAACTAATAGAAAAAAAAAGTTATGGAATGGTCCATACTGTACTTCTATGTATATTTATATTACTCTTTAGCAGTACTACAGGAAATCACTGAATGAAAGATTTTAGAATATAATAAATTGTACTGCACAATAATATACAAACACATTAAGGGGCTCTGCCCCCTGCTTGCTTCGCTCACCAAACCCCAGTTTTGGTTAACCAGATACAGTGATCCCTCGCTATATCGCGCTTCGCCTTTCGCGGCTTCACTCTATCGCGGATTTTATATGTAAGCATATTTAAATATATATCGCGGATTTTTTGCTGGTTCGCGGATTTCTGCGGACAATGGGTCTTTTAATTTCTGGTACATGCTTCCTCAGTTGGCTTGCCCAGTTGATTTCATACAAGGGACGCTATTGGCAGATGACTGAGAAGCTACCCAACTTACTGTTCTCTCTCTCTCTCTCTCTTGCGCTGACTTTCTCTGATCCTGACGTAGGGGAATTGAGCAGGGGGGCTGTTCGCACACCTAGACAATACGGACACTCGTCTAAAAATGCTGAAAGATTATCTTCACGTTGCTACCTTCTGTGCAGCTGCTTCCTGAAGCGACATGCTGCACGGTGCTTCGCATACTTAAAAGCTCGAAGGGCACGTATTGATTTTTGCTTGTTTGCTTTTCTCTGTCTCTCTCTCTCTTTGTCTGCTCCTGACGGAGGGGGTGTGAGCTGCCGCCTTCAACAGCTTTGTGCCGCAGTGCTTCGCATACTTAAAAGCCAAACAGCCCTATTGATTTGTTTGCTTTCCTCTGTCTTTCTGACATTCTGTGCTCCTGATGCGCACTCCTTTGAAGAGGAAGATATGTTTGCATTCTTTTAATTGTGAGACGGAACTGTCATCTCTGTCTTGTCATGGAGCACAGTTTAAACTTTTGAAAAAGAGACAAATGTTTGTTTGCAGTGTTTGAATAACGTTCCTGTCTCTCTACAACCTCCTGTGTTTCTGCACAAATCTGTGACCCAAGCATGACAATATAAAAATAACCATATAAACATATGGTTTCTACTTCGCGGATTTTCTTATTTTGCAGGTGGCTCTGGAACGCAACCCCCGCGATGGAGGAGGGATTACTGTATACAATTTAAAGGGATTGTTATTTTCATGGGAACCATTACATATGCACTATTTTCATTTTTACTTTAAAACTTTAGTAAAAACAATATTTGGAATTAACTTTTCTTCAAGGTTGCATTGAATTTTGATTCCGTGTTTGGACTTACATCATGACAACGTAACGTATGACTGCCTGTGAGTGAATATCGTTTCTTTCTCTCTAATAAAAATTTTTTCAGATGATTTTCCATGCTCTTTCTTCTTCACTTAGTCATTGACGTGTCATCCAGAACGTATAAAATTATTGTCCTGATAAAATGTATAAGAGCTGAGAGCGCAGGAATTGTGTCTGCCAAAAGCATTCACATGACTGGAAGATTAGATGACTGTGGTCTTGTTTGAAAAAAGCTGTAAGTAGGGTGTGACTTGAAAGAATCTCATGGTAAGTCCGTCTCACGGGACATCATATCGTGCCAACGTTTTTGGAATCTTGTAATTCTCGCTGGCAACACGAATTAGACAATCTACAAGTCTCCGGCTTAAAGTTTAAATCCAAACAATATATCCGATATCTTTTCACGGTTCCTTTATTTCACCGAGTAATAATTTTCGTTTGTTTGCGCTAATGCGATCTTTACTATCATTTTTTGAGAGTTTTGAATTTTCGTACTTCCATTATCTCTAACCTGCTCTGCACGTGTACCGCGCCAATATTCTCACAGGATAACAAGTGTCTTATCGAGAAAATCACGTCTAGTCTCCTTCCAAGATTTTTTTTTTTTATAATAATAGAGATTTATTATGTACACAGATAATCAGAGTAAACCTTGGGGAGTTAATGAGGTAGTTGGAGCAAGTCGCACCTGCACGTGTGGGTATGATCATTCTCAATTGCTTCATTGGCTTCCTGTGGCATGTGATTAAGGTGCTGTGCCCACGGAGGTGCAGGTGGATATATATATATATATATATATATATATATATATATATATATATATATATATATATATATATATATATGGGTCAGCACCAGGAAGGAAAACAGGAAGATAAAGGAGGTTAAAGGACCGGAAAGAGCAGTCTTAGCAGGCACTTGACTCTTCTCAGCAAGGTACAGTGAGGTTAAATTTTCATGTATTTCATCTAATTGCTTTTGTATTTATGTATTTTAGTATTAAACAGTGTTTAAATTATTTTATACAACCCCATCAATGTATAATATGCCAGTAACAATAGGATTTTTTTTTTCATGGAAACTGATTAATTATTTCCCCATTATTTCTTATGGGAAAAATTCATTTGGTATAAGTCCAAGGATCTGGAACGGATTAAGGATGTATACCGAGGTATCACTGTATATTTAAATGAAGAATACATTCCTTGGCGATTCTAAATTGGCCCTAGTGTGTGCTTGGTGTGTGGTGTGTTTGTGTGTGTCCTGCGGTGGGTTGGCACCCTGCCCGGGATTGGTTCCTGCCTTGTGCCCTGTGTTGGCTGGGATTGGCTCCAGCAGACCCCCCGTGACCCTGTGTTCGGATTCAGTGGGTTGGAAAATGGATGGATGGATGGAATACATCCCTAAAAAAACAGCCACAGAGGATGCACAAACCAGTGTGTTTCTTCGTGCCTGTCCCAAGCCCGGATAAATGGGGAGGGTTACGTCAGGAAGGGCATTCGGTGTAAAATTTAGCCAAATCAATATGCGGACAACAATTTTGGATGATCCGCTATGGCAACCCCTAACAAGAGCAGCCGAAAGAAGAAGAATGCATCCCTAAAATCATATGTACAAAACCTTTAAAATTAATAGGCCTGGAATTTCCACAGAAATGAAATTATCATTAGACATAGCCTTCAAAAACAGTGTGACCTGCGGGGTTAGTCTGGGAGCCTTTAACAGGCAAACTCAATGCATCTTCTTTAAAGAACAGAGGTACATTTTTTTCCAGAAGTTATAGTTGTACATAAAGGAGGGCTCGGCATTCAGGGTGGAGAGCTCTAAAACTCCTTGTTCTAAAATGTTCTCTCATTGCTCGGATGTAATCATCGACGAGCTGTACACAATTAAAAAAAAAAAAAGAAAAAAAAAAAAAAAAAAAAGAAAAGAAAAAGCATGATTTTCTGACCAAAACTGTAATTTTAAGACGTGAAAATCAATTTTGATCTTCCAGACTGACACCACTATAAAATCAACTTTTCTCAACGCTTTGTAACTTCATAGAATCAGAACTTAACTGAATATCAAATTTTTAACCACATCACCAAACTTACATATACATGGAAATAACAAATTGAATTGAAACTTGGAGCTAACTTACATCAAGTTTAGATTGGTAATAAAGGTTTACTGAAATTAAGTTCACAAAAAGTGCCAAGATTACCAATTCATAAAATAAAATGCAACAATATGAAAAGCAATTTCAACTAAATCTTAATTCTTTGCAAAATTTTCATAAGGGTTTACATGTAATTCTAGATAAAGAAGGTTAATTACATCAAAATTAAATATAGAAAACCAAAACTACCAAGGATTCATGTTTTCTTTTTTGTCATCAGGTTTGCTTCTTCTGTCATAATTTCAAAACTTTCTCTTAGATCTTCTCTTTTTAAATCCACTCATAAAAGGACATATAAGGAATCATTTACATTTTAGCAAAATAATGTTAAAAATGTAGTAACACACGTTTCCATCCACAGTTCTAAACCATAGTCGAGTTAAGAAGCTAAATTTAAATTGGCCTGTTGGTAACATAACCTGTTGTTTTGAAGATCACTGTATAATTCATGCAGCAGACATCCATCAATAGAATAACCAGCCCACTTTCAATACTAACCAATAGTAGTATTGACTGTGTTTAAATTGCCAAACACTTGGGTCAGGTTGGGGAGCATGTACCGGTACAGCACGTTGCCGCACTGACCACATGATGAAACAGCTCGGATCCTGGTTGGCAACCCCTCAGGTAGACTTGCGGTCCAGTCCCACCCTCTGGAAATGACTATCTACCACAGCCAGGTGTTATGTGGGCGTCCCCCTGGTCCAGCCATACAGGCCCTTAACAATGAGAATCCTGTGAGAGGGATCACCCTCGGGTAATCACGCCACATGGCCGTAGTGCTGTAAATGACGCTCCCTTATAATGCGGGTAATGTGCCTCATTCGGGACTCCATGAGCAATTAGATAGAAAGTCAAACCGGCGGTACCCAAGGATTCTCTGAAGAGACACAGTACCAAAGGAGTCCAGTCTTCGTCTCAGGTCACTGGATAGCGTCCATGTCTCACAAACAGGAAGCACCAGGACTCTAAAGACTTGGACCTTCATCCTTTTGCAGATATCAGGCACTCCACACACCTCTTTCCAGTGACCTCATGACCCCTCCATGCTCTCCCAATCCATCTACGGACTTCATAGGAAGAGTCACCAGACACATGAATGTCACTGCCGAGGTCAACACTCTCTCTGCAGACAGACACACTGCTGATGTCTGTCCCTAAGAGGTCATTAAAGGCCTGGCTCTTGGTTTTTATCAGGACACTCGCAAGCCCAGACACTCCGACTCCTCGATCAGTCTTTTGAGAGCCCTGATCAGATCCGCCATTGACTCCATGAAGATGACAGTACTGTCAGCAAAGTCAAGATCAGTGAATCTTTCTTCACCAACAGATGCCCCACGGCCCAAAAGATGTCCCATAACAAAAACACTGAACAAATTAAATGACCAAATATCAGCAACCTTAGTTGTGGTAATTATACTTTGGACACACTTGATATTCTATATGGTGATCCACAAGGCTCTATCCTGGGTCCGCTGCTCTTTTTGATTTACATGCTTCCGTTAGGTCAGATTATCTTGGGGCATAACGTGAGCTACCACAGCTATGCTGACGACACACAACTGTATTTATCAATAGCGCCTGACGACCCCGACTCTCTTGATTCACTGACCCCAATGTCTTGTGTTTCTGAATGGATGAGTAGTAATTTTCTCAAACTAAATAAGAAGAAAAGAGAAATTTTAGTGATTGGCAAAAATGGATATGATGAGGGTATTAGAAATAAACAGAGGTAAAGAATTTTGGGGTAACTGACTCTGACCTGAATTTTAAATCACATATTAATCAGATCACTAGGACAGTATTTTTTCACTTAAGAAATATAGCAAAGTTAGACCTCTTATAACATTGCAAGATGCTGAGAAATGAGTTCACGCTTTTGTTTTCAGTCGACTAGATTACTGTAACACTCTCCTCTCAGGACCACCCAAAAAAAGACATCAATCGATTGCAACGAGTGCAGAATGCAGCTGCTAGAATCTTAACTAAGAAAAGAAAATTCAATCACATCACACCAGTTCTGATGTCACTACATTGGTTACCTGTGTCATTTAGAATTGACTTTAAAATACTGCTCATGGTTTACAAAGCCTTCAATAATCTGCTCCATCCTATATTTCGGAATGCCTGTCATCTTATGTCCAAATCATAACCATAGATCTTTAAATGAGGGTCTGCTTATTATTCCAAGAGCTAAACTTAAAAGATGTGGTGAGGCGGCCTTCTGCTATTATGCACCTAAAATCTGTAACAGCTGACTGATAGAAATTCACCAGGCTAATACAGTGGAGCACTTTAAACAACTGCTAAAAACTCATTACTTTAACATGGCTTTCTCATAGCTTCAATGTAGTTTAACCCTTATACTCTGTATATGCATTTAATTATCATCATCATTCATGGTGGTACAGAAATCCGTACTAACCCCGACTTTCTCTGCTGTTCTTTTTCCGGTTTTCTGTGGTGCCGATCTGCACCACCACCACCACCCGATCAAAGCACCGTGCTGTCTCTCCATTGATGGATTAAAGGCCAGAAGTCCACATGACCATCATCATCATCAAGTTCTTCCATGTGAAGCCTGAATACCATGAGGACTGATTGAAATCATTTATGTTATGTAGAATGCCTAGAGGGGGCTGGCTGGGTGGTCTCATGGCCTCGGAACCTATGCAAATATTTTTTTTTTTTTTTCTCTTTAGCCGTCTGGAGTTTTCTTTTGGTTTTTTTCTGTCCTTCCTGGCCATTGGACCTTACTTTTACACTATGTTAACCAGTAACAGTGCACTGCACGAATACACTTGACTTGAGTATTCCTAGTTTTCCTCCTCTTTCTCTGTATGTTTAGCATTAATTTGCTCAGAGGGTGATGCGCTTCCTGAGCAGCTCTACTTTTCTCCACCCTAGCGGCCCGCTTCTTCTCTTCTTTAGTCAGCATCTTTTCACGTTAAAACTGATTAAGTCGGTGTTTGTGCTGCAATTACAGTAACCCCTCCTCCATCGCGGGGGTTGCGTTCCAGAGCCACCCGCAAAATAAGAAAATCTGCGAAGTAGAAACCATATGTTTATATGGTTATTTTTATATTGTCATGCTTGGGTCACAGATTTGCACAGAAACACAGGAGGTTGTAGAGAGACAGGAACGTTATTCAAACACTGCAAACAAACATTTGTCTCTTTTTCAAAAGTTTAAACTGTGCTCCATGACAAGACAGAGATCACAGTTCCGTCTCACAATTAAAAGAATGCAAACATATCTTCCTCTTCAAAGGAGTGTGTCAGGAGCAGATCATGTCACAGAGATAGAGAAAAGCAAACAAATCAATAGGGCTGTTTGGCTTTTAAGTATGTGAAGCACCGCAGCACAAAGCTGTTGAAGGTGGCAGCTCACACCCCCTCCGTCAGGAGCAGACAAAGAGAGAGAGAGAGAGAGACAGAGTTTGTTTTTCAAGCACAAATCAATACGTGCCCTTCGAACTTTTAAGTATGCGAAGCACCGTTCAGCATGTCCTTCAGGAAGCAGCTGCACAAAAGATAGCAACGTGAAGATAATCTTTCAGCATTTTTAGACAAGCGTCCGTATCGTCTAGGTGTGCGAACAGCCCCCCTGCTCAATCCCCATACGTCAGGATCAGAGAAAGTCAGCGCAAGAGAAAGAGAAAAGTAAGCTGGGTAGCTTCTCAGCCATCTGCCAATAGCGTCCCTTGTATGAAATCAACTGGGCAAACCAACTGAGGAAGCATGTACCAGAAATTAAAAGACCCATTGTCCGCAGAAACCCGCGAAGCAGCGAAAAATCCGCGATATTTATTTAAATATGCTTACATATAAAATCCGCGATGGAGTGAAGCCGTGAAAGGCAAAACGCGAAATAGCGAGGGATTACTGTACTGATTACGTTTTCTTTAATTTTTCACTTAAGCTGGCACTTAAGTCTTCAGTCCGCCTCCAGAATGATTTAAGATATGAAGAGGTAGGGGAAGTGACGGCAAAGACGGTAGGGGATGAGAACGGCGCTCGTACACATTTGCAGCATGGCCCTAAAAAGAAAAAGAGGAATAAACTTGGAGGTCAATCATCACCCCAAAAGCGGATAGTAGACGTCACGTAGTACATGTATACCAAATTTCAGGTCAATAGGTCAAACGGTTTGCGAGCTACAGGGGATTTAAAATCCTGGACAGACAAAAGGGCAGCCACGGTGGCGTATTATATATAAAGATTAGTATTGCCCAATTTTATTTCTTATATTTTGTCTTTTTTGTCACCTGGTCCTCACAGGTGGCGCAGTGGAAGATTGTGGGTTCGCTTCCCGGTTCCTCCTTGTGTGGATAGCGCTTTGAGTACTGAGAAAAGCGCTATATAAATGTAATGAATTATTATTATTATTTTTTCTCTTTCTTCACCCTGTAAAGCACTTTGAGCGACATCATTTGTATGAAAATGTGGTATAGAATTAGAATAGGTATTTTAGGCGATGCAAGATTTTACGAAGTATGTCTATTAATATTTTGGAACAGCCTTACCTTGCTATGCCCAAAGTATTCCTGAAGAGGATGCCACAGAAGTGTGGGGCTGCTGCTTTTGTGTCATTCAATTTTTATATCTGCAGATTGACAGCTCTGTTTGAATACCCTAAAAACTGACTTGCCATTAATGCAAAGGACTGAACCAAGGCAGCACAGTTTAAATAAACTCTGCACATTTGGGATAGAATTATGTAACAGAAACATTTGTTTTGGTCAAAGTATATGGACAAATTGGAAATGGAACAGTAGACTAGAACTGATGATGATTTGCCCAATACAACAACGTTATGCATCCATAGGTTAATCACCCAAATTGTCTACAAATTTCATCATATCTGTGTTATTTGTGAGTTTCCAATCGTACGTAATGTAATCGACTAGAGATGTATACGATCGCCATACCACTTACACGTCGTAAAAGGCAACTAAAGAAGTTTGGCATCAGGAAGCAGGGGTGCGGAAATCCAATGCCCGACTCGTCCGACACGGGTAAATTGAACGTCGGACAAGCGTGTTTTTCTGGTTTCAGTTGTCCGCGGACAAGTGCAATTTTCTGGAGAAAAAATATTATATGTGCTGTGCAGGGCACATTTTACCACTACTTTCACATTTTAAACATTTGGGTACATACTTTGTGCAGAAACAGTCCACTTAGGCATGTTCTTCATGTCTCAAATTGGTCTTCAATATTGTTTACAAAATGGCAGCTGATTTTTCAAAGTGGAAGCACTCTTACGGTCTTACATAAGTATTTTACCCTAATACTTACACACTTGGAGATGCGGTCATTTTTTTCATGCCGACATTACGATGTAATATGATGATTTTTCATTATAATCAATAACTTTTATATATTACCAGTAACGGCGTACTGCACGATAGATAACATGCAGTGAATAAACACACTTGACTTGAGCATTCATAGTTTTCATCCTCTTTCTCTGTACGTTTAGCATACGTTTGCTCAGAGGTTGATGTGCTTGTTCCTTCCTGAGCAGCCCTTCTTTTCTCCACCCTAGCGGCCCGCTGCTTCTCTTCTTTCGTCGGCATCTTTTTGCGTTAAAACTGATTAAGTTAGTTTTTGTGTTGCAATTACTTAGTACGTTTTCTTTAATTTTTCACTTAAACTGGCACTTAAGTCTTCAATCTGCCTCAAGAATGATTAGCGAAGGTGGTGGGGAATGAGAACGGCTCCCATACGCATGCGCGGCCCTGCTGCGCACGGCCGAGAGTTTATTCAACAATAAAATAAAATAAAAATAAAGAGTAATACAAATCATCACCCCGAAAGCGGATAGTAGACGTCACGTAGTATACTGTATGTATACCAAATTTCAAGTCAAAAGGTGAAATGGTTTGCGAGCTACAGGTGATTTAAAATCCTGGACGGACAGACAAACAAACAGCCACAGTAGCGTATTATAGAAGAAGATTGATAAAATTCATTGTTTTTACATAAAAATGCAGTCATTTTACTTACAATACAATTGTTTTCACCACATAAGAAAGCTTGTTAGGCAGTTAATCTTTCCTGAAATTTGCGATTTCATGTAGGTTGTGATATATTGAGGAGTGAAGAAATTTATTGCGTGACAACATCAATTTTGATGAGCTGTCAATAGATCGTTTTTGATTAGCGAATATTTCATATAAAACAAGTTGATTTCGCGCTGTCAGTTTATTAAAAATAAAGAACAAAACATTCTAACGGTTTCCAAAGGTTATGAAATATCTATAAAAATCTTCACTGTAACTGTAGTATGTGAAACAGAACTAGTGTAGCTATAATGAAGGCATTGTTTATTAGTGAGTTAAAATGATAAGGGAATCTTTTATAAAATGTTCTAGAGCAAGGTGGCAAAATACTACTCCCTGAAAGAACTTTTTTCAGTTTTAAAATGGAAGGCAGTTTTGGTATCAATAAAAGAGATCAGAAAAAATAAACTATTTTTCACTTTTGTTATTTGTTTATGGACAAGTGAATTTAACTGGCGGACAAGTGGATTTTCTAAGTTTACTTGTCCGTAGACAAGTAGAAAAAAATTTGATTTCCACACCCCTGGGAAGGGAATTCATAAATAAAACACTTCTGTTCTAATACCCTAAAAATGTAGGGTGGAACCAGCCAACCAAAGTGAACAAAGAGAACAAATGTTAAACCAGCAGAGAGCAAGTGAGTGAAAGATGAGACAAACTGATGTAATCTACAAATGGAAGACTGAAAGAATTGTGCCATCTTGTGATGCAGCTGTTGGTTATAGGTTATAAAGAATGACTGAAGATCATTGCAAAAGGCCCCATTTTATTAGGAGTGGCGCAATTTTAAAAGCTGCAAACATTTCAGAGCCTCAGTCCATAGCTCCATATCAAGTCTCTACTCTGAATTTTCTTAAGCTCTTTAATCTGCGATATCCTTCTATTATAATACAGTCTAAAACTCTACATACTGCTTTTGATGATAGAGAATCATAAATGCCACTCAAGGTCACGAGCAATGCTCAGTTTCTCTTTTCAAAAATCACTGCTGCACACTATCAGTTTTAGACAGATAACACAGTTAAACGGTAATCTGTATATCCAGTACAAGTTGCCTATTAAACGCCGTTTTAAGAAAGCTCCTAGCGAATCAGACTAAACACCAAGACTTGCAACCAAGTTGATCCACCATTCCAGACAATCTGTTGGGAACCTCAGAACAACAGGTATAAAAAAAAAAACAAACATAATCCCCATATTGAAGCAAAAGCAGTAACTTTAATGCATTCAACCACCTAAAAAAAATGGAAAGCAGGTCTTGTGAAGGAGCCACCATTTCAGGGTCTAAAACTCACCTGGGCTGTGCAGATGATCGTCTCTGCATCAATATCAGAGTCACAGTTCTTGATGTTGTAGAAAAACACCTCCTGTGCGTATGGCTCTCTGCCAAGCACTTTATGTTTGCTGAAGGGTATTTCATTGATGCGAACAAACCACTGCACCTCAGCTCGCTTGCCAGAAGAGCCGCTGCCTACAACAAACAAATATGTCAACAATTACTGAAACATGACAGGCACATAATCGCACCACAATGTAAAGCACTATGATGATATGATGCAAAATTATATATACCGTATATGCTCACATATAAGTTGGGTCTTAAAACCTGAAAAATCGATCATAAAATCCAACCCCGACTTTATTCGCCCGTTCAAAAATACGACACTTAATTTTTTTTTTTTTTCATCTTCTTGCCTCCTCCAATCTCACACCAGTTTCTCAGATGCATCAAATTTTGTTGCAGCAGTGCAGTTACCAATTTCTTTTGCTACTTCAATGATATTTAATTTAAAACCAGCTTCATATTTTCTTCTGATCGAACGCTCCATTGTAGATATGGGATGCTCTTATGATAAAGGTGTACGAGGGTGTGAGATACAAAAAAAAAAAAAAAAACCACAAAACAGTGCAAACGTCGCTTCAGAATAGTTCGGGTATCACCGTGTGGTCACGTAGGCACAATAAAGAGAGAGAGAGGTTAGGAGCACATGCTGGTACAGCGCATTGACGCACCCACATAGAAAAAGAAAGGCCATGTGCTCTGTGGTTACTCTCTCAGGTGGGCATTAGCCTATCATAAACCCTTGGACCAATAGCATGAGTTTTATACATTCGACTCATATGAGCGACATTATAAAATACCAGAAATTTTACTGTAAAATCATGTCCCACTTTATCCACGAGTATATACAGTGGTGTGAAAAACTATTTGCCCCCTTCCTGATTTCTTATTCTTTTGCATGTTTGTCACACAAAATGTTTCTGATCATCAAACACATTTAACCATTAGTCAAATATAACACAAGTAAACACAAAATGCAGTTTGTAAATGGTGGTTTTTATTATTTAGGGAGAAAAAAAAATCCAAACCTACAATGGCCCTGTGTGAAAAAGTAATTGCCCCCTGAACCTAATAACTGGTTGGGCCACCCTTAGCAGCAATAACTGCAATCAAGCGTTTGCGATAACTTGCAATGAGTCTTTTACAGCGCTCTGGAGGAATTTTGGCTCACTCATCTTTGCAAAATTGTTGTAATTCAGCTTTATTTGAGGGTTTTCTAGCATGAACCGCCTTTTTAAGGTCATGCCATAGCATCTCAATTGGTTTCAGGTCAGGACTTTGACTAGGCCACTCCAAAGTCTTCATTTTGTTTTTCTTCAGCCATTCAGAGGTGGATTTGCTGGTGTGTTTTGGGTCATTGTCCTGTTGCAGCACCCAAGATCGCTTCAGCTTGAGTTGACGAACAGATGGCCGGACATTCTCCTTCAGGATTTTTTGGTAGACAGTAGAATTCATGGTTCCATCTATCACAGCAAGCCTTCCAGGTCCTGAAGCAGCAAAACAACCCCAGACCATCACACTACCACCACCATATTTTACTGTTGGTATGATGTTCTTTTTCTGAAATGCTGTGTTCCTTTTACGCCAGATGTAACGGGACATTTGCCTTCCAAAAAGTTCAACTTTTGACTCATCAGTCCACAAGGTATTTTCCCAAAAGTCTTGGCAATCATTGAGATGTTTCTTAGCAAAATTGAGACGAGCCCTAATGTTCTTTTTGCTTAACAGTGGTTTGCGTCTTGGACATCTGCCATGCAGGCCGTTTTTGCCCAGTCTCTTTCTTATGGTGGAGTCGTGAACACTGACCTTAATTGAGGCAAGTGAGGCCTGCAGTTCTTTAGACGTTGTCCTGGGGTCTTTTGTGACCTCTCGGATGAGTCGTCTCTGCGCTCTTGGGGTAATTTTGGTCGGCCGGCCACTCCTGGGAAGGTTCACCACTGTTCCATGTTTTTGCCATTTGTGGATAATGGCTCTCACTGTGGTTCGCTGGAGTCCCAAAGCTTTAGAAATGGCTTTATAACCTTTACCAGACTGATAGATCTCAATTACTTCTGTTCTCATTTGTTCCTGAATTTCTTTGGATCTTGGCATGATGTCTAGCTTTTGAGGTGCTTTTGGTCTACTTCTCTGTGTCAGGCAGCTCCTATTTAAGTGATTTCTTGATTGAAACAGGTGTGACAGTAATCAGGCCTGGGGGTGGCTACGGAAATTGAACTCAGGTGTGATACACCACAGTTAGGTTATTTTTTAACAAGGGGGCAATTACTTTTTCACACAGGGCCATGTAGGTTTGGATTTTTTTTCTCCCTAAATAATAAACACCATCATTTAAAAACTGCATTTTGTGTTTACTTGTGTTATATTTGACTAATGGTTAAATGTGTTTGATGATCAGAAACATTTTGTGTGACAAACATGCAAAAGAATAAGAAATCAGGAAGGGGGCAAATAGTTTTTCACACCACTGTATGATTATATTTTATTATTTATATATAACACAGTACAACGAGTCAGCAATGCAATTCTTTTCTTTTGAGAAGGCGGTGTCCGCATTGTTTTTTTTTTGAATGGTTTTGAATGGAAATTAGTTCATGCGTTTGTTTTCAGTCGGCTAGATTACTGTAACGCACTCCTCTCAGGACTACCCAAAAAAGACATCAATCGTTTGCAACGAGTGCAGAATGCAGCTGCTAGAATCCTTACCAGGAAAAGAAAATCCGAACACATTTCTCCAGTTTTGATGTCACTACACTGGTTACCTGTGTCATTCAGAATTGACTTTAAAATTCTGCTTATGGTTTATAAAGCCTTAAATAATCTCGCCCCGTCTTATATATCGGAATGTCTGACGTCTTATATTCCAAATCGCAACCTCAGATCCTCAAATGAGTGTCTCCTTAGAATTCCAAGAGCAAAACTTAAAAGAAGTGGTGAGGCGGCCTTCTGCTGTTATGCACCTAAAATCTGGAATAGCCTGCCAGTAGGAATTCGCCAGGCTAATACAGTGGAGCACTTTAAAAAAACTGCTGAAAACACATTACTGTAACATGGCCTTCTCATAACTTCACTGTAATTTAATCTTGATACTCTGTATATCCAATTCATTATAATAACTATTCATTCAAAATCTGTACTAACCCCTACACTCTCTTCTGTTTCCTTTTCCGGTGTCCTGTTGGTGGTGGCCACCATCTACCGAAAGCACCATGATGTTCCAACAATGATGGATGGATTAAAAGCCAGAAGTCTGTATGACCATCAGCATCAAGTGACTCCGTGAGAACCCTAACTACAAAGAGGACTATTTCATTTATGTTAGGTAGAATGCCCAGAGGGGACTGGGTGGTCTCGTGGCCTGGAACCCCTACAGATTTTATTTTTTTCTCCAGCCTTCTGGAGTTTTTTTTTTTGTTTTTTCTGTCCACCCTGGCCATCGGACCTTACTCCTTTCTATGTTAACTAATGTTGTCTTATTTTAATTTCTTATTTTGTCTTTTATTTTTCTTTTCTTCATTATGTAAAGCACTTTGAGCTACTTTTTGTATGAAAATGTGCTATATAAATAAATGTTGTTGTTGTTACGATTTATCAAAAATTATTAAAAGAAGAGTGTTCCATTTAAACGACAATAATTATACTCAAGGTCTACTGTTGAAAATGAATACTTATTTATTTACTAAACACTTCTTTAAAACTGAGACAGAGAAAGTCTAGGAACATGCTGGCCAGTCAAGAAGGCCAAGATTGATAAGTAAACTCAACACAGCATCACAAGAAGACTAACCATCATCATATAGTTTGAGCAGCCTTGCAACATAAGGATTTTCTTCATGGTCTCCTTCTATTAAAATAAAATCTCCAGTTCTTATGATTGTGTTGCTGTCTTCCGATTTCACACAAAGACCTCTGGATAGGGGGGAGAAAAAACACAGAGCAGAGACATCATAAATAGTGAACTCTACAAACAGTTAAACTAAAAATCTAACCACACACGATTAGTATAAAATCTATAAAGTCTAACTTATGCAGGTTTTGACAGAGTGAACCTCACAAGACTCGGGTGCAAACCTGTTCCATTTATAAATACTTCATCCATCACTCTCCAACTCCAAGGCCTGTGCCACGTGCCTGCCACTTTGCATCTCTGCCGCTCGAGTATGTGGATTTCACTTTCACCAAACAACAAATCTTTTAATTCTCGTGGATACACCTCTTCATTGGGAAGAAACGCTACTTTTCCCTGATGGCAACACAAATTAGACGATCTACAAGTCTCCGACTTAAACTTTAAAGCCGAACAATATATTCGATTTCTTTTCGCTGTTCCGTTATTTCACCGAGTAATAATTTCCATTTGTTTGCGCTAATGCGATCTTTAGTATCAGTTTTTTGAGACTTTCAAATTTTAGTACTTTCATAATCTCTAATCTGCTCTGTGTGTGTATCGTGCCAACGTTTTTGAACGTCTTTACGACATTCTACTTTATCATCTACTCTTTGTATTTTATTTCCGGTCCCGGGCATGGTTAAATCTCTTGTCACAAAGTCTCGTCTCGCGGGACGTGAAAGTATCTCTCTGAAAAAGTCATGTCTCGTCCTAGGCTAAAAAGTCTCGTCTCAGGATTTTTTTTTATTAAAATAGAGATGTAAGAGCCATTTTCTTTGTTCTATAGATGAATATTTATTAGATGGCAATGCATAAACTATGGGAGGTTCCTATAATCCCCATAAATGAATCGTATTGGTATATTCTTGCCATTTCTAACAGCTTGGAGTAAACATTATTCTTCAGTTAGTTAGCGACAGCCTTGCCTTGTATAAGGTGCAGAGGCATACGGTTTTTAACCGTGACAGCACGTGACCGTGCCTGGGCACTTGCCTATGTGCCAACCGGCTTACGAGCCTTTTGAGTGTGTGAAGTAAATACGTAAGAAAACAGCACTTAATTTATGTGTTGTGCCGCACGTAAAAGCATACAGAAGAAGAAACTAAGAATCTTTAAGTAGAGAAATAAGTCTTTCAAGAAAAGCTACGTTTATAGAAGATACATTTTCCCCTTTTTTTTGCCTTTTATTCTACGTGTGTAATTATTTTTTCTTTTATTCTTGTGTGGATTATTTGCTTTTAACTTAATAAATACTTAATAAATACTTCATCCATCACTCGCCAACCCCAAGGTCTGTGCCACGTGCCAGCCACTTTGCATCTCGGCTGCTTGCGTATGTGGATTTCACTTACACCAAACAACAAATCCTTTAATTCTCGTGGAAACGCTTCTTCATTTCACTAAATACCTTTAAAAACAAACTTTTGGACTTGGAGAATTCTTTTGACGCTCATTTTACCCGTGCCTGATATCTCTCTTGTAGCTGCTGGAATATAAGGTGTTATGTATTGAAAAAAATTAAGGTTTTCTTATTTTATTAAACAAGAGTTAATAATCTTCTCAAACCCATTTTGTGCTCCTACCTGCCAAAAAAAAAGTGATTTTTAGGAATTCTTCACTAGCAAGGAAAACATTCGTGCAAATATATCCAGTATAAACAAAACAAATATAATAAGACTTCAGTATTTAATAATTTGTACAACTTATACATTTTAACTGAGAACTTGTTACAGCGTTCTGCACCTGCACTTAGTGAAAAACATTATGCAAAAATAAACAGAACTGCACTGACACTAAAACAAGGTTATAAAGTGCAATTGTTCCCAACAGTTACCATAATAACCAGAGCGAAAAACAGACAAATGACACACAAAATAAAACCAACACACTCACTCGTAGATAGCAACTTGTAACTTTCTGTCGATCAAAGAATCCTTCCCAAACCAAGAATAGTGTCTCTGTTTCTTAAGTCTAGTAAAGTATCTGGACATCCTGGCTCTTCCCTGAATAAAAAAAAAATAGAATGGAAATATTAAGATATAAAATTAGCAGAACAAGAATGTCTTCTCTTGTAACACAACTGTCCAGATAACATGTTTTGGAGTTGTAGTAGAGAACGTCACTCATCACGGGAATGCAGCACGAATATGAGAGAAACATGCAAACCAGACCAAAAAAAAAAAAAAAAAAATCAAAATGCAGTTTATTGTTTTTATTTAAATGGATGCATAAAACCTTCCTCAAAATACCCGGTTATGCAGACAGTCTTTGTTCTTAATGCTAAAGCTCTGAAACCAACATATAGTGATCCCCCGCTATATCGCGCTTCGCCTTTCGCGGCTTCACTCCATCGCGGATTTTATATGTAAGCATATTTAAATAAATATCGCGGATTTTTTGCTGGTTCACGGATTTCTGAGGACAATGGGTCTTTTAATTTCTGGTACATGCTTCCTCAGTTGGTTTGCCCAGTTGATTTCATACAAGGGACGCTATTGGCAGATGGCTGAGAAGCTACCCAACTTACTTTTGTTTCTCTCTCTCTCTCGCGCTGACTTTCTCTGATCCTGATGTAGGGGATGTGAGCAGGGGGGCTGTTCGCACACCTAGACGATACGGACGCTCGTCTAAAAATGCTGAAAGATTATCTTCACGTTGCTACCTTCTGTGTGCAGCTGCTTCCTGAAACGACATGCTGCACGGTGCTTCGCATACTTAAAAGCTCAAAGGGCACGTATTGATTTTTCACTGTTTGTTTTCCTCTGTCTGTCTGTCTGTCTCTCTCTCTCTCTCTCTCCCTCCCTGCTCCTGACGGAGGGGGTGTGAGCTGCCGCCTTCAACAGCTTTGTACCGGCGGTGCTTCGCATACTTAAAAGCCAAACAGCCCTATTGATTTGTTTGGTTTTCTCTCACTTTCTGACATTCAGTGCTCCTGACGCGCACTCCTTTGAAGAGGAAGATATGTTTGCATTCTTTTAATTGTGAGACAGAACTGTCATCTCCGTCTTGTCATGGAGCACAGTTTAAACTTTTGAAAAAGAGACAAATGTTTGTTTGCAGTGTTTGAATAACGTTCCTGTCTCTCTACAACCTCCTGTGTTTCTGCGCAAATCTGTGACCCAAGCATGACAATATAAAAATAACCATCTACTTCGCGGATTTTCTTATTTCGCGGGTGGCTCTGGAACGCAACCCCCGCGATGGAGGAGGGATTACTGTATACATTTTAAGCCTTTTATTGAATCTGTTGTCGCATTTACTTCTATAACAGATTTGTCCACTTTAAAACAACAGAGTTTCTTTACAGTGAAAAGCCGTTTTATTTCGCTTCTTACAGATTCGTTCTGCATTGCAATAAAAAGTTAGCCTGTGTGAACGACAGTCGGGGCACTTCTGTAATGGAAGGTCTGGGGGAAATGGGCATGCATATGGCATTTCCTCCCGCAGAGCGCTAGATGGCAGCCCCACCCCAGGCTGCAGTGGTGTCTCAGATTCCCACAGGTTTACATGGGACTTGGAGTTCAGCACAGCCCTGTCGGGTCCCGTGAGTGCCGCAAGAGCCTCACTACATCAGGCTTCCACCACACCTGGGAGTATGTCCGGATCATGCTCATGGGACACCCGAAATGCTCCCGGGTGCAGCATAAAAAGGTCCGCATCACTTCATTCAAGAAGCCAGAGTCGAGAGGAAGGCAGACAAAGCTTGCTAGGAGGAGTGAAGGAGGCAGTGGAAGAGTGACACAGAGAGAGAAAGATGACAAAGAGTGTGCTATCTTGCGAGGGGGGACCCAAAAATAACCGGAAATATTTTTAAAACGCGTTTAATTAAATTTTCTGTACAAACTACAATTAGTCTCCTTCAAAGTACTCTCCATTGGCGGAAATACACTTATCTAACCGTTTGTTCCATTGTTCGAAACATTTTTTTAAATTCGTCTGAAGTAATGCCCATTAACGCTCTGGTCGTTTCTTGTTTTACCTCTTCGACGTCAGCAAAATGCCTTCCTTTCAAGTCTTTTTTTTCCATCCGAGGGAACAAAAAGAAATCACACGGAGCTAAATCCGGTGAGTAGGGTGGGTGGTTCAGGGTTGTCATACCGTTTCTAACAATAGTTTCTGCAACACTTTTTTCAAGAAGAAAACAAAATTTCACTGCCGCGCGTTGCTCACGATAATCGGCCATCGTAAAAAAACGACGCTTGCACAAAACTACTTTTACAAAAAAAATTCACTGAACACAAGCACAACCTTCCAGACTGTTGGCACTTGGCAGACTGACTTGTGAGGAGTGTAACTAGATTGCCCTAGCAGCCCAACCACGTACTACAAGTACCAACCTAACAACAACAAAATTCCGGTTATTTTTGGGTCCCCCCTTGTACTTGTGGCTGTGGTGGTGGGAAACGCTTATTTTAAAGAGGTTCCCACAAATAAAGACTCTGTGCTTTCACCTTGTGTCTGTGTCTGTTTGTGTTGGGTGTTTTGGGAGATGGAGTGCCCCCTGGGATCCACACCTGTTATAAATAATTACTCCTTTGTAGAGCTCTACCAACTCAACAGAATAGAACACCTAAAAAAGTACAACTTTAACTCTGTTTATAGAATCCAGTCCACCACATTAGGATCCAAACCAAATTTAATCAATCATCTTCTCAAATAAGTGTTAAGGGTGGATATTTTTAAAAGCAGAAGAAAAAAAATGTATCAATAAACAGCAGTCTTACATGGGTCTTTGTCCTTCCAAGTACTCACTCAGAAGCGTAGCTCTGGCACCTTCCATCACCCTCGTAAACTTCTTGAGCCAAATGATGGTATTAAAACCTGTCGATCCCACATTATTGCTTTTACTTTGTATGCAAGCCATCACCTTGAAATCATTCCACAATGAACCCAGGGTGTCAGTGCACAGTTCATTCTCAGTCCTGTCCTGATGATGTCACGTTTCATGACCTTCTGTAAATCTCTCTCATCTGTTACATGTTTGAAATGCCTGGTTTGTTCTATTTAGAAGTTCTTTTAAAACAATGGTAATTAATACACAGTTTGTTGTTGGGATACATTTTGACCGATTTAACAAGGATTATGGCATCCTTGCAAAAATTTGTGTAACTGCTTATCTTACGGCATCCATCGGTTCAACATTCTTTAAACACGACCCAGTCAGCACATTCAAAAACGGCCATGCAGGCACCCAGCTGGTTCCCTGTCCGAAACTCAAATGTTTAAATTACAAGCTTTTCTCTTTATGGAGACCATTTTATAGAGAGGAATGAGGTGGATATAATTAGGATCTGATAAGCCAAGTACTCTTTTGTGCCAAGAAGCACATTTAAAATACCAATAAAAATTACCCAGTTGTTTTGTTTATTGTACACAGGTTTAAAAAACAAAAAATCACCACAAATAAGATGCAGGGAGTCAGAGGTCTGTTCCAGGAATCAGGATTATTTTGAAAATTGGAAAAAGTAAACTAAGATTCACAGAAACCGAGGTAATTCCGTTCCGGAAAACTCGAAGTTTGCCAAACCTAGGTTTCCAGAACAGATTAAGCCAGAATTACGTGATCCATGAGGTCGAAGATTTGAATAATTCACTAACCCAGCTACCTGGGACTGGCTCCGGCTTTGTCTGTTCCCAAACGAAAGGAAGAACGCAATCCACCTCAGTTACTGGGAAACCAATTCTGTGAAACTAACCTGCAAAAGAGCAAGTTTAACATGAAAATTTAACGGTTTGCAGCCCCCAATAATTAAGGAACTGGGCATCCATTCATAAGATCAAATGTCATAAATGTCCTGACAGAAACGCAAATCGCAGTTACACTTTTTAAGTAGTACAGAAAAGCTGACAAAATAGTCATAAATGTTGTGCCCCTTCCTGAACGCACAATCAACACAGAAGCCCAACTCCTTGGCCAAATTCTATCCAGAGAAACGTAATCAGACTCCAATTAGACATTCTGGGATGTCCTGAGGAAGAGTCTTCATGAATATTACCGTTTTACATCGGAGGCTTTAATATACTGTATATGAGCAACCTAAACATGGCATGACCAGTGTAGCACAACAAGGCTTTGAGCGCTATTCTAATCAGGCTATTTGAAACAAACTGGATGCATTAGGATTAAAAGTCAAGACGGAGGTAAAAAGCTTTGGGGTAACTGTTGACTGTAATTTGAATTTTAAATCACATATTCATCAGATCACTAGGACAGCATTTTTTCACTTAAGAAACATAGCAAAAGTTATATCATTGAAAGATGCGGAGTAATTAGTTCACGCGTTTGTTTTCAGTCGGCTAGATTACTGTAGGGCGGCACGGTGGCGCAGTGGGTAGCGCTGCTGCCTTGCAGTTGGGACACCTGGGGACCTGGGTTCGCTTCCTGGGTCCTCCCTGCATGGAGTTTGCATGTTCTCCCCGTGTCTGCGTGGGTTTCCTCCGGGCGCTCCGGTTTCCTCCCACAGTCCAAAAACATGCTGGTTAGGTGGATTGGCGATTCTAAATTGGCCCTAGTGTGTGCTTGGTGTGTTTGTGTGTGTCCTGCGGTGGGTTGGCACCCTGCCCAGGATTGTTTCCTGCCTTGTGCCCTGTGTTAGCTGGGATTGGCTCCAGCAGACCCCCGTGACCCTGTGTTCGGATTCAGCGGGTTGGAAAATGGATGGATGGATAGATTACTGTAACCCACTCCTCTCAGGACTACCCAAAAAAGACATAAATCGTTTGCAACGAGTGCAGAATGCAGCTGCTAGAATCCTAACTAGGAAAAGAAAATCTGAGCACATTTCTCCAGTTTTGATGTCGCTACACTGGTTACCTGTGTCATTCAGGATTGACTTTAAAATACTGCTTATGGTTTATAAAGCCTTAAATAATCTCGTCCCATCTTATATTTCAGAACTTATATTCCAAATCGCAACCTCAGATCCTCAAATGAGTGTCTCCTTCGAATTCCATGAGCAAAACTTAAAAGAAGTGGTGAGGCGACCTTCTGCTGTTAGGCACCTAAAATCTGGATTAGCCTGCCAGTAGGAATTCGCCAGGCTAATACAGTTGAACACTTTATAAAAACTGCTGAAAACACATTACTTTAACATGGCCTTCTCATAACTTCACTTTAATTTAAATCCTGATACTCTGTATATCCAATTCATTATAATAACTATTCATGGTGGCTCTAAAATCTGTACTAACCCCTACTCTTTATTCTGTTTCTTTTTCCGGTTTCTTTGTGGTGGTGGCGCAAAAAGCACCATGATGTTCCAACATTGATGGATTAAAAGCCAGAAGTCTGCATGACCATCACCATCAAGTCCTTCCGTGAGAACCTTAAATACAAAAAGGACTATTTCATTTATGTTAGGTAGAATGCCCAGAGGGGACTGGGTGGTCTCGTGGCCTCTGAACCCCTACAGATTTTATTTTTTTCTCCAGCCGTCTGGAGTTTTTTTTTTGTTTTTTTCTGTCCACCCTGGCCATCGGACCTTACTCTTTCTCTATGTTAAATAATGTCTTATTTTAATTTCTTACTTTTATTTTTCTTTTCTTCATTATGTAAAGCACTTTGAGCTACTTTTTTGTATGAAAATGTGCTATAGAAATAAATGTTGTTGTTGAGCGGACATCAATACAAATGATGGACATGTCCTGCAGGACAAACTGGAGAGATTAAAAATCCCAGCTAGACTGGGAATGCCTCAGTTAACCCTAGGAATTGGTGGGAAGTGAGATGTCTGAGCATCTTTGCTCTGACTGCCAGACCCAAATAAGCAGCAGAAAATTGACGGAAGGATGGAGATGCTGCTACAGGAAGCCAATGTAAAAATCAAAAATTGATGGTGACAATCAAAAGTCAAAATCGTACGAAAAAATCCATGAGGACATGACACTGAATTATCTTACATGAATGAACTGAACATCCATCCATCTTCCAACCCGCTGAATCCGAACACAGGGTCACGGGGGTCTGCTGGAGCCAATCCCAGCCAACACAGGGCACCGCAGGACTGAACTGAACATGGGTCCCTAAAACTAAAATCCAGCATTGCTAAGTAAAGCACTGAGATGCAATCTTCTATCATTTTTCTAAATCTGGAAATTAAAAAGTGGTTTGCCACAATTGAACTTTATATACGAGAAAACAAACTGCCCAAGGACTAATGACTTACAAGTGGATGAAAAAATATAGCTCATTAATATCTTTATGTATTTGCCATTGGAAAATCTGGCTGATTGGGGATAGGGATTTTTTTTTTCTCAAAATGGCAATAATATCAGAAAAACATACAATCGTACGACTGTATAAAATAAACTAAAATATATCACCGGCAATAGTGACATACATTTGTTAACCATTCTGTTACGGTGATTAAATTGTGAGGCACGTTAAAATGGAAAAACTCCGATAAGAGAGAACGATGATGTTTTGTAAGGCGTGTTAGCTTAGTTTGCTAGTGTACTGAATAAATAAGAGCAAAGAACACCGTAAAGGGCACTCAGGCTTTTAAACTGGGAGTGTCTCGGGAGCTAATAAACTCAAACGATCCCGTTTAATGACTCACGTGGCTGTGGCTGTGGCTGCGTCTGCGGTTAACTTTTAATCTTCCTGCTATTACCGACTTAAAACGAAGTGTAGCGTGCGACGTGCCTTCTGTTGCTTTCCTAACTTAAATGAAAACAACACGAGGCCAGTAGGTGAGGAAAACTCTGCATAAAAATAAACTCTACTTACAAATCACTTCCAGCCGACAGGCACGGGAATCTGACAATACTCCTTACGTATGAATAAAACTTTCAAAATGAATAAAAACCAACACAAATATTATAAAAAATAGCTCGCCCAAGAAGCACCAAGCTCTGTCATGCCGAAGTGTGACGTTCCCCTCCTCCTCCCAGCTGCCTTCACGTCCAGATTTTCCCGCGTTGAAGATCAGAAAAGCAAGAAGGAGGCGTGTCTTGCAGGGACCCGGTCACGTGCTCCACGCTGCAGGAATTGCGTAGCCGTACACACCGGAAGTACTCAGCCACTACCTGCGCTCCGAAATTGGCGGAGGGACAAAAATGGCGAACAGGACTGTGAAAGATGCCAATAGTATACACGGCACTAATCCGCAGTATTTAGTGGAGAAGATTATCCGCACTCGAATTTACGAGTCTAAATATTGGAAAGAAGAATGCTTCGGATTGACAGGTAAGAGTGGCGTTAAGAGGTCGTTTTTTTGCGTAACGCAAAGGTGGGAGACAACAGAAGTGGGTAAACTTTCACTTTAGCTCGCGCTAGTCCTGTGTAAAAAAAAATTAAAAAGTGGTTAAGAATCCGCCATCTGAGTTTTGCACTGGCATTTTCTCTGGTATATGTTATTTCATTTAGAAAGCGCGAGGGTTTCCCAGAGGGGGCAGTCTGAGTGACATGCTGGTGGTTTGAATGAAGGCGCGATCGGTTACAGAATCGATACGTACGGGCACAAAAATAAAGATTTGGAAATTAAAATGTGAATGCGAGTCTGAATTAGCTTCTGCCTCCCGATGAAATGCAATGAGGTGGAAGTACATCATAAACATGAATACAGTAGTTACATCAAATATCTGTTATATTAAAATGTGTGCTTTTTAAATGTTTCAAGTCTGCATATTCTCGATTGTAATAGAAAACTGAGTTCCATAGAGAGCTACTTCTAGATCACTAGTAATGGATCAAAAATAACTTCATATTTGTAATAAGTGATCTAAAAATGGTCTAACAATGTTTCCCAAACTCGGTCTTGGGGACCCCCTGTGGCTGCAGGTTTTTGTTCCAACCGGATTCCTAATCGGTGACAACACCTGGTAGCACTGATCTCATTTAATTAGCTGGCATTTTTTTTCTTTTATTCGACATTCAGAAAAGCACAACAGCATGATTTTTACATTTATAAGACATTTAGAAATATTTCTGCTTTTGCTATTGATTTAAATGCTTAACTCTTTTGTTAATTTCATTATATTTTGCCCTTTCTCTGTGCAGTTTTCCCCCTTCGTTGTATCTTAATGATAAAAATGAGCAGAGCAGACACGCAGGCAAACAACAGTAAATAATTAAAGGCTGCAACTACTTTAGAGTCAGACCCACTAATTAGTAAATAATGGAATTAATTAAACAATTAGAACACCTAGAAAAGTAGAATAAAAATACTGTTAAAAGAAAAAAATACATTATTCCTATATGACTGCTTAGGGCATTAATATATATATATAATATTTTAGCAAACTTAGTTTTCTAATTTTTATATTGTTCCCTAAACACAGAACTTGGGAAATGCCAGTTTACTTAATTAGCCCAGGAGTTCAATTAAAAACAGAAGCTGGTTGGAACAAAAACCTGCAGCCACAGGGGGTCCCCAGGACAGAGTTTGGGAAACACTGGTCTAAAACGTATACCCCCATTGGTTATGTTTGCAATTTGTCTTCTTTAACCTATTAGGAGTGGCTCACAAATGTATAGTGAAAATAAGATCATATTTCTGATCGGCAACCTCAAAATAGCATAAAGTGAGACTCCACATGAATCATTTTACTGATCCCGGAGTGCAGCAGTAATCAGTTTTGTGATTTAGTATATCACAATTATATTTATAATCGCAATTTATATATGATTTAATTGTGTTCCTCTGTCCACAGTCGCTCTGCACAATTCCCTCCATTTTACTGCAAGCACTTTGCTGGGGTTTTGAAGTGGGCACCTTCCTTAATCA
Organism: Erpetoichthys calabaricus; assembly: GCF_900747795.2. Lineage (NCBI taxonomy): Eukaryota > Metazoa > Chordata > Cladistia > Polypteriformes > Polypteridae > Erpetoichthys > Erpetoichthys calabaricus. Next base: position 9,545,191 of record NC_041403.2, read on the forward strand.
GCGTTTCGTTAAATTTAAGACTACAACCCTTCAAGAAGGCTCAACAGTGAAATCTGCTGCCCCAGACCTACTCCCCGCCATGCTCACAGCACCATCTTGGTGGCTTAGACTATCCAAAGTCACAATGGCCCCCATTAATAATAACACTTTTAACAATAACACTAGGTACCGCTAAATTTTGATCTCCTTGCCCCAAACTTTCTGTTTCCTACTAATCCACAGTCACTGACTGGCCCTTTCCGCTGCTTCTGAAAAGTTTTTAAGTGCTGCTTTCAATACCCGACCCATCCATCCATTATCCAACCCGCTATATCCTAACTACAGGGTCACAGGTGTCTGCTGGAGCCAATCCCAGCCAACACAGGGTGCAAGGCAGGAAACAAACCCTGGGCAGGGCGCATGCACACACACACACCAAGCATACACTAAGGACAATTTGGAATCGCCAGTGCACCTAACCTGCATGTCTTTGGGAGGAAACCGGAGCACCCGGAGGAAACCCACACAGACACGGGGAGAACATGCAAACTCCACGCAGGAAGGACCCGGGAAACGAACCCAGGTCTCCTTACTGCGAGGCTAATACCAAATTCCAAAACCAGTGACATGGACGATTTAGCAATGAATCCTCTTACACCTACCTGCAACGCTCTAGTAAATACCTGCCAACCACACTCTGTGACCTCAGCAACCATCCATCCATTGTCCAACCCGCTGAATCCGAACACAGGGTCACGGGGGTCTGCTGGAGCCAATCCCAGCCAACACAGGGCACAAGGCAGGAACCAATCCTGGGCAGGGTGCCAACCCACCGCAGGACGCACACAAACACACCCACACACCAAGCACACACTAGGGCCAATGTAGAATCGCCAATCCACCTAACCTGCATGTCTTTGGACTGTGGGAGGAAACCCACGCAGACACGGGGAGAACATGCAAACTCCACGCAGGGAGGACCCGGGAAGCGAACCCAGGTCCCCAGATCTCCCAACTGCGAGGCAGCAGCGCTACCCGCTGCGCCACCGTGCCGCCCGACCTCAGCAACCAATTTAGTATATTTCAATTTTTTTCCTCTATTATTCCTGAATTTCTATCTATCTTATAGTGCATTTCACTATCTCTATCTATCTATCTATCTATCTATCTATCTATCTATCTATCTATCTATCTATCTATCTATCTATTGCCTTTCATATCTGTCTATCTGAATCCATCCATCCTTGGTTACATCTTGGAATGGGACAGACAATTCAGTAAAATACATTATTGCTCCCCCAAGTACAAAACATGATCAGATCTGTGACACGGTAGTTTCAATGCATTGCCGCACCTAGAATATCCTAAACTGCTCCAAGGATGATTTTAATACGACTGGCATCCATTTCCCACAATTCACGCCAGCCACACTTCTGTTTCTCCACACCCTCCTAACCTAAGCATTGCCCCTAATCTCCATAAATTTCTGTAACCTCTCATCTCACCTCCTCTTCATTTTCGTGAATAAAACCAGTGACCATCATTCTCCTGTTAGGCAATTCGCTTTCTTCCATAACTTCAAGGATTCACCTCCACCAAGCCCCACCCAAACTGTTTTGCACCTGAAGAACTACGTCTGTGTTCTTTAAAGGTATCTGAGCATGTGGCTCTCCTTCCTGCGGAGTCCACTTCCTTTCTACTTTTAACCCTATAGATGCTGACTTCACCGGTAGATCCTTTACGCCAAACAAAGTCAGTTCTAAGCCAGCCTTAGTGCACTTGAATCCCTCCACTAGATAGATCGATAGATAGATACTTTATTAATCCCAATGGGAAATTCACATTAGACTAGTCAGAGGCAACTCCACAACCCCCTTTCCATACAATTCTATGTAAAACACCCACCCACTTCCTAATGGCCTTACTCATAATTTTCTCTCATCTTTCCACTTCTGATATCAAGGCCTTGTGCACAGTTAATGGCCACTTAATACAAGGCAACACATCATTACCTTCATTTCCTCTTAATTTTGGGGTGAAATTGTAGCGGGTGGCTTTAAATTTAAATTGAAGATGGGTTTAAGAAAAATGTAATAAATATGTAACTTGTTTGTATTTCAGCTGAGCTAGTGGTGGACAAAGCCATGGAACTCAAATATGTCGGAGGAGTGTATGGTGGCAATATTAAACCGACTCCTTTCCTTTGCTTGACGTTGAAGATGCTCCAAATCCAGCCTGAGAAAGACATCATTGTGGAGTTTATCAAAAATGAAGATTTCAAGTATGTATGGTGCTGATCAGTGTTGTGCAATTTCACACCTCACAAGAGTTAGCTCAAAGTTCAGTTCACACAGATTAAAATAAATAAATTCACGTTCATAGTTCACCATTTATTTTGAATAAATTTGCAAAAACGTCAAGTAAACTTTTTTCACGTTGTCATTATGGGATGTTGTGTGTAGAATTCTGAGGGAAAAAATGAATTTAATCCATTGTGGAATAAGGCTGTAACATAACAAAATGTGGAAAAAGTGATGCACTGTGAATACTTTCCGGATGCACTGTATATACAGTAAGCTTTACAAACATCCGTTCAATAATCAGAGGCTTGTGCTCACACCACCCGTACCCAAAGATAGATGGAAACTTTGTGAATCCCAAAGGAAATTGCAGAGTTACAGCAGCTGACATAACATGACACAGATGACAACATTGGCATATAAAGGAAGATTTATCTATAAGTAAATTAACAAAGTGTAGGTATTTACTAAGTATAAAGTAATTAGGATTTCACATACTTATTGGTTACAATTTCACGGTGCAGGATGTCTAATTGGCACAGTATATTGGACACAGCATCATTGCAGTTTCATTCAGGATTAATCCTATTTACTATCTATTGTCTACTAGACTCTGTGATGATGCGGTTTCGCTGCATGCTCCCATCGTCCGTCCGGGAGCCCTTGAACCCGACACCGTCTGTAATGTCACCGATGAGCTTGGCAGTGAGGCACAAAAATATGGAGCAAGGGGATGGTGTAAAAGTGCAAAGTGCTTTTATTAAAAACAACAAAACAAATGTCCAAATAAATAAAGTGCAGTGCATTCAAAAATCGTTAAATAAAAATCCATAAAAACAAGTGCTGAGTGGAGGTTAAAAATCCAATAGAAAAAAACAACAATCCTTTAAAACGAGGTTAAAACAATGCTGGAAGCAGTCCTTTTAAAAAAACACACAAGCCTGGCTTTTTTTTTTACCTGGTGGCTCCCCTTCTCCCATCTGGGCCCTGCAACAGGAGAGTCGCTCTTCTGCAGCAGCTGACCTTCTCTCCGCTCATCTGGTCTGGAGGCCTCCCGATACCTGGCTTCGGTCGTGCACACTCCAGACCGAGACTTGGCTTCCCTAACGACCAGGATGCACACGTCTGGGAATTCACCACCCAAGCCTCCCGACTCCCGCTGCCTTCTCGGCCTTATGCAGCCAGCCGTCCTACTGCCGGTCACTCCTGTTTCTCCATAAAATACTCGGAGGGAGCGACCACTTCCAACTGCCCTAGGTGTTGGCCAAACACCCCTGCTAGGGCTCACTGTCCAGCTGCTTGCCTGCCTGCGATCGCTCACTCGCACCGGCTTTTTCCTCCTGCTTACTGCTCTCCTGCAACCTCCCGCTCTTTTTCTTGTCCTCTTAGCCGCCTCACGCTTCTATTTATGAAGAGGACGTGGCAGCTGTAGCAGTCCGCAGCCACCAGGAACAGTTACGGATGTGGACGGTTTCTCACCTGTGCACTTAGGTGAGAAATGCCCACACCACGAATGCCCCTGGAACTGCTTCAACCGCTCAACCACCACGCCCCCTTGCTAAGCTGCAAGCGTGTCGATTTATTTAAAACTGGCCTCTTGACGTGAGCTGTGGACCTGCTCTACCACAGACCCGACTAGTAATGTTGAGCTCATAGAGACCACAGTTACACCTCGGCTGGGGGGCTGAGAGCAGACACAACCTTGCATAGCACTCCTTGGTGCAACATAGTTGTCTCGTTCTGTTACTGAATGTGCTCCTTTGTTTGTCCAAAACCTCATATGGGGGGCATGTAGTCATTGTCCATGAAAGCAAAAATATTCCAGAGTGACCTCTGTTCTATCGCTTCCTCCAGTGTGTCCAGCTTGACTCCCAAACTTGGACCAGCTTATTTAATAAGTTTGTTTAGTCCAGTTATCAAACTCCAGGCCTGAGGGGCTGCTACTGTTGTAGGTTTTCATTCTAACCCTTTTCCTAATCAGTGAGCAGTTTTCACTGCTAATTAACGTCTTTTCCCTTTATTTTAATAGCCCTGTTTTTAAGGATTCAGTCCTCTGATTTGATTCTTCTCTTCATTAAATGGCAGCCAAACAGAAATGAGACGTGAAAAGAGCCAACAGGTGACCAGCTAAACCAGTTTGTTAATGAGAAACCAATTCTTGCTGACTAGGGGGCTCCGCCCCCTGCTCGCTTCGCTCGCCAACCCCTGGTGTTGGGTAACCCGAAATAAATTGATGTATGTATGAGATATATTGGAGTGTAAAGGTGTAGATGACGAACAAAGGAGGTAAAGAACCCATAGCATTGCACATTAGAAAGATTTATTGGAATATGTCTTTATACACAACATTTGTAGTAAAGATGTTGTGTTGTCCTTGAATGAGTTTTCCTTGGAATGAAGTATCTATAACTTTAATGTCAGATGAACGCTGAACTCTTGAGAAGGCTACATAAAGTTGTCCATGACCAAATACAGGCTCAGAGAGGTAAATGCCAACTCTGTCCATGGGTGTTTTCTGTGGTTGTACTGTTAATGATGCCTCACTGTAATGTGATTCACATATGCTATATGGTTTGGACGTGTGAGGATGCCGTATGTTTAATACGGAGAGTTCGTTGTAGGCGTCTGCGTTCATTGATTCTATCCAGGTAGCTCCGTTAGTCGAGCTGTATCGTTTTGGAGCCGTGACCGTGTCTCCATTAGTTATACGTTGTTTACCGTTAGTAATATGGATATATGCACTTACTGTTAATACGGAGCATTTTCTGTCGTTGTACTGTTAGTAATGCATCACTGTAATGTGATTCACATATGCCGTGTAGTTTGGACGTGTGAGGATGCCGTATGTTTAATACGGAGCGTTCGTTTATTCTTATTACCCATCTGGTGTCGAGCCTGTGTTTTCTGTGGTTGTACTGTTAATATTGTATTACTGTAATGTGATTCACATATGTTGTGGAGTCCGGATATTTGGGGCTTTTGTACCATCTCGGGTTTTTGCTTGCGGTGTTTTAGACGCGCGTGGACCATATTGTAATGTACTTAATATTGTATTACTGTAATGTGATTCACATATGTTGTGGAGTCCGGATCTGTGTGGTTTCTGTACTATCTCGTGTTTATGCTTGCGGTGTGTTTAGAAGCGCGTGGACCATGCTGTGTAGTGTGGACGTTTAGTTCAGAAGCGCGTTGTAGGTGCCTGCGCCTTTCGTACTTTCCCCGCGCCCTTCCATACTATCTTTTGTGGACCTGTGGGGCCTCCGTAGCCTATTCCGTTTGACTCTGGGGTGCAGCGCAGAATCCTCTTTTTTTTGTGTGGCTGTGTCGTTAGTCGTTAGCTATGGGCGCGTTGTTGCTTCATTTCTCATTCACGTTAGTTGAGCTCTTTCGTTTTTGGGCCGTGACTCCTTTGTTTGCGGTGGATCGGACCTCGCTTGCGGTTTATGAGACGTGCTGTAGGCGCCTGCGCACTATGTCTCATGATCCCATCGCCGTGTACCTGTGTCCATGCCTTCCGGTTTACCATTCTCAGTTAGTAATATGGATATTTAAACCCGTTGTTTAATTCCACGGCTTGCTGCTGCTCTCGTTCTTCCACAGCAGACATTTCCAAAACTGTTGATTTTCTGTTTTTTCTAAGAAGAGCGTCAAAATCTTTTGGTGACCTGAGCAGATCAGCCTTACTGAGACCTTCACCTTTCTTTATTTCCAGATACTGTGGTCAGCTGGTCATGTGGCAGCTTGTTTTGTGTCTCATTATTGTTTGGCTGCTAATTAAGGAAAAAGAAACCACGAAGGGGTCTGAGTCAAGTTAATTAAAACTAAAGTGAAAGAAGTTAATTAGCAAAAAATTGGTCACTAATTAAGAAGATGGTTAGAATTGAAAACCTGCACCCCCCACAGGACTGGAGTTTGAGACCCCTGGTTAGTCAGTTGGCATCACGGCATTAATGCCATTTTTCCAAGCATACAACTGCATATAAAATTGTGCTGTCAACTACAGACTGGTAAAAAGCATGTAAGAGTGGCCGGCTTACACCAGACAACCTCCGCTCTGACCCTTCTTGTATACGGATGAACTTTGTGCTGGTGTACAACTCAAGCCTGTCGTTCAGATGCACCCCAAGGTCTTTGTCCTCCGTGCTTCCACATCTTCACTGTCAGTGAGAACCTGGGGTAGAGTGTGTTGGACCCTCCTGAAGTCTACGATAATCCCTTTATCATACTGATGTTGAGCTACAGGTGGTTCTGCACCATTCAGTAAAGTTCTTCACTAGTGCCCTGTATTTCTTTTTCTGCCCACCTGTAATACAGCCAACTGTGGCAGTGCCATGGAAAAATTTCTGCAGATGACTTGATTCAGCAATGAGCCCGTTACCATTCCGTATGGAATTTTGTTTCCCTGCCGGTCTTATGTCATAAATCCCATGTTTGTCAGTTGAAGATGCTTATCAAGACACTATATAAAAGCGGTCGGGATTGTCCTTCCGTCCTGTGAGTGCAAAGCGTAGCGGTATCTGCTTATCACAGACTTACTACTTGCGGTACGAAGCGACACGATGTGAGCAGAGTTCTGGTGCTCCCATCGTTCCCTCGCTTTTGTGCGCGTTCTTGGAGATTAGGTAGGCTATTTTTAGATTTGTATACAAAGAGATTTTGTCCTGCCTTACTTCTTCTAACTTGGTCACTTTATTAGCAGTCATTCATTGACTTTTGCGACACGGCATTTCAAGAGCAAAGTGCTCCGAGGACGTAGTGGGACACTCCACAACAGGGAAAAACTGATAAAAGGCACTAATAGAGTTTTTGTATTCAAGGAAGTTTTATAGAAGAAAAGTTTAAATTTCGTCGCAAAAATAACAAACTACGAGTATTAACCCTTTAACCGCCAACTCCCTAAATATTCCCCATGCCAGGCGAAATCTGAAACAATTTTCATTTTTTTACTTTACATTTATTCAAGCAGTATTTACCTGCTGAAATGTTTCAAATAAATGGTCAATCAAAGGACGTAGCTTGAACAAGCGGTCACGGTTTGGATCTTTCTTATCTGGCTCAGATAACGGGCAGCAGTCCAGTTGAGATGCTGGGGATACACCCACTCATCGCCATCATCCGATGCGTCGTCATTCACAGTATCATGCAGCGCACGTTGCTGATCATCATTGTCGCTAAAATCTTCTTCAGAACTGCTACAATCATGATCAGAATTATTGTCCAAAATCGCCTGCAAAACCTCACTTGAAGTCAGTTTACGTTTCGCCATATTCACAGCTTTCACTTTCGAATCACATCACGTGATCGGCCAATACAACCGCAGAGTTGTCGAAATACAACGTAGTAATAATACCCACGCCAAAACTGTCAGTCATACTACGCGCCAGGCATTCACATAACCACAGGCAAATGTGCCGGATAATTCCGGCAGTAAGGCATCAGCAATAACGCTACGATGCCGGATATATCCGGAAGAGTGCGGTTAAGAGGTTAAAGTAATGCGGCTCAGATTCAGTATAACCAAATTAATGAGTTGTGGTACATGAATTTTATTTTTCACCGTATAAAATATCAAATTGATCTACTGTACATATTGAATTGCCTTAAGAAGTGGTCGACTTAAAAGTTGGTCGCCTTAAAACATGTAATGGAGCCAGTTTTATCTGTTTTTTAATAAAACAACAAGTGTTGGCTGTCATGCTTGTAACATCCAGCTTGTGATACAACTGCTGGAGGTCAATTTATGATATTGGCACCAAGTCGTGTATTGAAAGTGCGTCTATGAGGCCAACTTAAAATACACACTGAGCAGATGGTATGAACGGCATTGGACTGGATTAATAATTGACGTGTTGCATTTTCATAATCACAGCAGTACATACAGTAGATTTTGAGAATATATATTGAGACTTTACCCCAGTCTAATATAATCTTTGTTTTTAGGTACGTACGTTTACTTGGAGCCATGTATATGCGGCTGACAGGCTCCTCAGTGGATTGCTACAAGTATCTGGAACCTCTTTACAATGACTATCGGAAAATCAAGGCGCAAAACAGAAATGGAGGTATTTTTTTTTTTTGTTGTATGAATGAGTACAAGGCTGATAGTGTTTAGACCTTGTTAAGAATTAACACTCGGCAGATGAAATTTAATGTATGTAAAGTATTACACTTGGGAAGGAAAGCTGCTGGATCTGAATAAACAATAGGAGGTTTGAAACTTGAAAGCATGCCTTAATGGAGGATAGTGAAGTAGTAGTGGACTGTCCACATCCAGAAAGTGTACAGAAGCAATCAATAATGTGAATAGGATATAAAGTTATAAAGTGCCCCAGATGTGTCGAGTCCAAGTGGAGGGAGGATATACTTAAGCTCTATAATGCTCCGGTGAGTGCTGTCCTACAGTACTGCGTCCAATTTCACTCTCCATATTATGAGAAAGACAAAGCAGAGCCACAGAGAGTCCAGATACCAAGATTGTGGTTTATGAGCTGTGAGAACCAAATGAAGGCATTGGAGAGGAAGTTGAGAAGGCAGACTTGCAATTTGCTGTAATCGTTGTGGTTTCTCGGTTATAACACAGGAACTAATCCAACCATTGCAGGAACACTGCTCTAAGGTTGAAATACCAGAAATTCACATGAGGTAGAACAACTGTACAGGTAGGTGAGTATGTGTGTGGTTCTAACAGGCAAACAACAATAAGACATTTAGTACATATATAAATGTTATCTCACTATGTAATACACAAATGTCCAATAGGTGGCACTATAGCTACACACTATCAATGTAAGGTATTTACAATTACAATTTCAATGTGGTAATGTAACAAGTTTATATCCATATTAATACACAACATCTCTTATAGATGTAATGCAATATCCCAACACTGGTCTACAAAAAAATGTTTTTTGTTTGCTACTGGGAACTTCAGAGCAGCTCTTTATTAAGTTTTTTTACACTGATTTCATATATGAAATCGGAATTAAGCTACTGCGGTGGGTTGGCACCCTGCCCAGGATTGGTTCCTGCCTTGTGCCCTGTGTTGGCTGGGATTGGCTCCAGCAGACTCCCGTGACCCTGTGTTCGGATTCAGCGGGTTGGAAAATGGATGGAATTAAGCTAGCACGTCAGGTTTTTGAAATACACATCATTGACGATTTGACACTTTTGAATATCAATATAATATATCAACACGATATCTGGAGTTTGGACTCTATCCCACCAAAATTGCTTTGATATGTTTATTCTGAAAACAAACCAGAAGACGATACCACAGACACGTTAAAGCATATTTATGTCAATTTACCTCAATATAAAAGTGAGGTGAGCGTGCCCAAAAATGTTGGAGGCCCTCACTTTTGTGCTTGTACTGCACATCTGTCTCTCTTTGCAAGAACCAACAGTAGTCACCCATCATACTCAGAGTGAATTTTCCCTGATATCAGTTTTCCATCACCTTTATATTTTTAACTAGACAAAGAGCCCGTTTCGACAACGTAAGATGAAACAGGCATGAGTGGAATTGTAATAAGTATAAGCACCACAAACCTGATATAGGTGTATTGAATGAATGCATAATTGAATAAGAATACGTAATTAGGCCTTGAGCTGTAGTCGAAATCGCCTTTCAGGCCTCTAGTGCTTTAATCGAAGTCGCCTTTCTCTTTGAATTTTTGTGGCCGTAAATCCGCTGCCTGCCGCGATGTTGGGGTTGGATGTCGGTCAAAGTCACCTTTCTCTTTGAATTTTTGTGGCCGTAAATCCGCCGCCTGCCACGATGTCGGTCTCATAAGGTTTTTCAGGCAGCTGCGCAGAAGGCTACTGTGCATTCGGCTTCGGATGGATGGACGTGAGTGAGTGAGTAGGCTGGCGAATTATGTATTAAGATTAAATCTTTCCCCATGCTCATCTCTGACATCGCTTAGATTTGGTGGAAAAAAGTTGAGATGAGAATGTAAAAAATGCGTCTTCAGTGACATTCTGGCTCCCGTAAGCTGATACACTTTCAGCAGGTTCTCCACAAGCTCAGCATAATTCTCTGCTCTGTGCTTGTCAAGAAAAGTCTGGACAACCTGCACGACTGACGGCGCTTATTCAGTGGGCTTCAGTTTCTTTTTGAACTCATTGTCAAGCATCAGTTCACGGATTTCAGGGCCAACAAAAACACCTTCCTTCATTTTGGCTTCCCTTTTCTCGAGACCAAACTTATTTCTTAAATGCTGAAACGCATCGCCTTTACTGTCCAGTCACCCTAGTTTTCCAAGACCTGGAACATCATAACTACAAAATGGGACGTGTTGGACAAAAACGGTTTTCAGATTTGGAGTCGGCAAGTTAACTTTGTTAAAGTACAGATGAAAGAATCCCAGTAGCAAAATGCTTGTTGACCAGTGTCATTTACAGGCTGAATCTATATTAAACAGAGTACGCCCTCTAGTTTACTGAATGGTATTAATTGGATCTACGGTAATAATAATAAATACTAAGTAACGTAAAATATTAACTACTAATTCAGAACAGTTTTCTCTCTAACATTTAACACTTCTAAATATGTACATACAAACTTCCATTTGGTCAACCAACGCACAAACATAAACTTTCTCTAGCGGCTCCAGTAAGTTCCGGCTTTCACGAGCTACATCTCGCAAACTCACATGCTCACTCCACGGTTTTCACGTGACCATGCTTCTGCGCCTTTTTTACAGGAGGAGTTTTAACATTTTCAGTTTAAGCAAATGGAGATTAGGAGGTGACTTGACTGAAGTGTTTAAAATTATGAAGGGAATTATTAAAGTGGGTTTTAAAATGAATTATTCAAAAACAAGCTTGACACTGATTACGGGGAAACTTCACACAAACACTAGGAAGGTTTTCTTCACACATGAAATCCCAGATACATTGGAATAAGACACCAAGCAGTGTTGTAGACAGAATACTTCGGGGACCTTCAAAGCTTAAATTTATTTTGGAAAATTTAGATGAACAGGGTCGACAAGTTTTAATGGGCTGGGGGCCGGTACTTGTCATGATTGGTCTCATAGCCACAAATGTAATCCCAATAAATGTTAACTATGGCAGAAACTGAATAAAGTTGTAAAATTAAAGGAAAAGTGTACTGTCTTCACCATAAGAAGTCCTTTTCTCTGCCCCCACTTGGTATTTCTAGGAAACATCAGCCGGTGTCTGCACTAACATGGCTCTATTTTATAAGTGTGCTTTACATGAGGGCACATTCTGTTCTTTATCACCAGCAGGGTTACGTTTTTTTTCCACAGTAATTCTTATCAAATGTGTATGTATTTCTATTCATAGGCACATACTGCTCTGAAATATTTGAATTGAATTGTTGGCAACTGGACCTTTTTTTTTTTTTGCATACATGCCTGATTACTGTATTGCTCCTTAATCAGTTTTGCCAACTGCATGGACTAGATATGTGAAGCATCAGGGAGAACATAGAAGTTCACATAAGTGTTTATGCTGCACTGTAAGTGATGTGGTTGCATGATCACATTTTGAAATAGTATAAATACGTCTTTATTTCTAACTGTAGTGCATTTGTAACACAAAGCTTATTACATGGCCACTTTAGCCAACACAAATGTGCAGGGAAGACAACCAGTGGTCACAGACAGGGGTCAGCATTGACTAGAATTTAAATCTGTTGGGAGACTACAGTCGTGCCAGCACACTCTAATGTTATTAAAAATCAAAAGGAATGTACAGCACTTTGAACAGCATGGCTTTTTATGTGCATTTTTGTCATTTTGTAGTAAACTTCCTCTTTGGAACATTTATCAATCTCTCTTTACAAAAGAGTAGGCTGAAGAAGTTCAGGTGCACTCTTACCAGAGTAAACATGGTTACCATATATACTCGTGGATAAGTCGGGACTAGGTTTTACCGTATAATTTCTGGTATTTTATAATGTCACTTGTATAAGTCGAATGCGGAAAACTCACACTGTTTGGTCCAAGAGATTACGATATGCTAACGTCCACCTGAGAGAGTCACCACGGAGCACACGGCCTTTTATCTATGTGAGTGCGGCAATGTGCTGTATCAGTGTGTGCTCCTAACCTCTTGACGTGGCTCTCGTATCATAGGACTTCTTCAAATTTATACACACCATATACAAGCAGTTCTGTTTTCCTTGATGCTTCTTTATAAGCTGCCTCAATATAAAGACTCCCATCATTTGTTCCTGACATAAAACCAAACTGCTTCTCTCCCAGGGTGGTCTCTTCCCTAAGCTTATATACCCCTTTCCCAAATTTTCATTCACTCACCTCAGACAATTTTTCAGGTTAGTTTGTATGTTCATTTGGTGTAGTGTATATTGTCCTGAAATGGAGCCTAAATAATATTCACTTCAATTATATTTTATTTTTGTATGGTACTCTTCACTGAGTGAAGGCACAGAGCACCTTGACAAGAAGAATGCAAGTGTAAAGTGCAAATCTACAAGTTACAAAGTACAGAATTAATACACATAGACACACAGAAAACAAAGTGGAAACTGATTACCCAACAATAGCTGTCTATTAGTTGACTGTTGAACTGTGGCCAGTTGACAGCGGAGGAGAGGAAATCGAGACACTCCACAGCTTCCTTGGGGTAAAAAAACTTCTGGTCCATGGTCTGTTGTAAGAATAAATCAAGGACAACGTAAGGCCGTGCTCATGTTTGGTAGAACTTCTTATGAGCCTTTGTGAGTCTCCTGCACTTTGCGTGATCTACAAAATAAGGAGGTTATTATTTCATATTAAAGCTCATCTTTGTCTTCCGCAGAATTTGAAGTGATGCATGTGGATGAATTTATCGACAATCTGTTGCATAGTGAGCGGGTGTGTGATATCATTCTACCCAGGCTACAGGTAAGTTGTGATTTTAATATGACTGTTCTCTTATAATATGATCAGAAATGGAACAAGTTTAAAATCTGTATTGTCTGGAATGGATTTTAGGCCCCAGGTTATGGGTATCAGTCCTGGTTACAGCAGGACCATGCTGTTTGGGCCCCCTAGCTTAAAATGTCTGTTACAGTGAGTAACGGCTTGATGTCTTTCTAGTGGAACTTTGCCTGGAGATTCCAAAGTTTTGTCTCCCTGAATGCAACCGACTCCTTTTAGAAAAACGTCTTCTGGTAGAGCTTTGAATTCTTTCCCATCCCACGAGAACTTGGCATGCAGAGTGTTCCCCTTCCTTTCAGCCACTGGGAAAGGGGTCTCTGGTGACGGGTTTATAACCTAAAAGTAAGCAGCTTATCAGGCATCTAGACATGGCATATAGCAGACTAGCTGAAATACCCAGCTTTGTTTGAGAAAAATATAATTTCAAACTTCAAAAATAAAAATAACATACATACACAAACAGACAAACAATGAGCGCTAACTATTGTGCTTGTCTTGCAGTCTTGTACAGTATGTATGTTATCATCCAGTTAACGCTCAGAACCGGCCAACTCTATTCAATTTCAAAAGCAACAGGCATGTGGTGGCGCTCAAACATAAAGAAAGCTGGCAGTCACCTCCAGTTCGCCCTCTGGTGGTCGTTCAGAGTGTCAACTGGATCATAACATGCATACAAGACTGCAAGATCACCAGATGGGGGGAGGGATAGGGTTGATTTCACCCTGCTATCTGTTGGCTCACTGGAATCTTCCTTTTTTTGCGACTTTAACAAGGAAACCTATCCAGTGACAGTTGCTTTTGCCTGAAGAGTCACTACACTTGGATAGAAAATAAAAAAAAATGCTTTATGCACTGTAAGTTTTCTAAACTCTTCTGTGATTCCACCCAACGGGACAACACGCGAGCGTCCCGAAGCAACCACAGGCTCCCAGCGCTGTAGCAGTTCGCCATAAAAGAGGAAGGAACATTAGAAACACAAGAGCACAGTATTACTTGGCCACTAACCTGGTCACAACCCTGCCTGATTGCTGTGTCTCTGTATAGAACAGCGGTAGATCCGCTACAATAAATAACCGCGCTGTTCTTGTTTCACACTGAATAAAGCTGGTTTTGCTAAAATACTGAGACTCAGCCTCGTGTTTTGGGGTGCATGACAAGGACACACACACACGTTACAGCACACACAAACGTGGTCACCATGCTATAGTAAACAGTATACGCTCATACAGATGTTGAATATATGAGTGAGGCACACTGACTGAGAACAAGCATTGGAGACGATTACCCACAATCCCCACGTGATGCTCGGCGAACAAAGCGTATACGTACTACTTGTATTGCAAGACCTCACTTGTTTATCAAATTAAAATTTATTAAAAATTTTAGCTTGTCTTGCAAAACACTCGCAGACCAAGTTACTCGCAATCCAAGGTTTAAGTGTATATATATTTTATACATACAGTGTATATATATATATATATATATATTATATATATAATATTATACAGTGCATCCGGAAAGTATTCACAGCGCATCACTTTTTCCACATTTTGTTATGTTACAGCCTTATTCCAAAATGGATTAAATTCATTTTTTCCTCAGAATTCTACACACAACACCCCATAATGACAACGTGAAAAAAGTTTGAGATTTTTGCAAATTTATTAAAAATAAAAAAATTGAGAAATCCCATGTACATAAGTATTCACAGCCTTTGCCATGAAGCTCCAAATTGAGCTCAGGTCCATCCTGTTTCCCCTGATCATCCTTGAGATGTTTCTGCAGCTTCATTGGAGTCCACCTGTGGTAAATTCAGTTGACTGGACATGATTTGGAAAGGCACACACCTGTCTATAGAAGGTCCCACAGTTGACAGTTCATGTCAGAGCACAAACCAAGCATGAAGTCAAAGGAATTGTCTGTAAACCTCTGAGACAGGATTGTCTCGTGGCACAAATCTGGGGAAGGTTACAGAAAAATTTCTGCTGCTTTGAAGGTCCCAATGAGCACAGTGGCCTCCATCATCCGTAAGTGGAAGAAGTTCAAAACCACCAGGACTCTTCCTAGAGCTGGCCGGCCATCTAAACTGAGTGGTCGGGGGAGAAGGGCCTTAGTCAGGGAGGTGACCAAGAACCCGATGGTCTCTCTGTCAGAGCTCCAGAGGTCCTCTGTGGAGAGAGGAGAACCTTCCAGAAGGACAACCATCTCTGCAGCAATCCACCAATCAGGCCTGTATGGTAGAGTGGCCAGACGGAAGCCACTCCTTAGTAAAAGGCACATGGCAGCCCGCCTGGAGTTTGCCAAAAGGCACCTGAAGGACTCTCAGAGCATATGAGAGAAAATTCTCTGGTCTGATGAGACAAAGATTGAACTCTTTGGTGTGAATGCCAGGCGTCACGTTTGGAGGAAACCAGGCACTGCTCATCACCAGGCCAATACCATCCCTACAGTGAAGCATGGTGGTGGCAGCATCATGCTGTGGGGATGTTTTTCAGCGGCAGGGACTGGGAGACTAGTCAGGATAAAGGGAAAGATGACTGCAGCAATGTACAGAGACATCCTGGATGAAAACCTGCTCCAGAGCGCTCTTGACCTCAGACTGGGGCGACGGTTCATCTTTCAGCAGGACAACGACCCTAAGCACACAGCCAAGATATCAAAGGAGTGGCTTCAGGACAACTCTGTGAATGTCCTTGAGTGGCCCAACCAGAGCCCAGACTTGAATCCGATTGAACATCTCTGGAGAGATCTTAAAATGGCTGTGCACCGACGCTTCCCATCCAACCTGATGGAGCTTGAGAGGTGCTGCAAAGAGGAATGGGCGAAACTGGCCAAGGATAGGTGTGCCAAGCTTGTGGCATCATATTCAACAAGACTTGAGGCTGGAATTGCTGCCAAAGGTGCATCGACAAAGTATTGAGCAAAGGCTGTGAATACTTATGGACATGGGATTTCTCAGTTTTTTTATTTTTAATAAATTTGCAAAAACCTCAAGTAAACTTTTTTCACGTTGTCATTATGATACGTGATTCATTTTTCTCCCTTTGTGGATCTCCAGCTGCGCATATATATATATAATATAAAAATACACACACACACCAGGGTGCTTCACTTGCCGACCCCTTTATCCCCGACCCCCACCAAGTGTACACGTCATTGTGAAGGGGGGGCTGATCACACCCCAAGGAGACGCGGTCGCTCCTCCATAACCCCTGTTAAACGGTGATACAATGGGAAACAAATACGTTTTTTTTTTGGTTTTTTTTAACCCCCTCTTTACTCGATCAGTTTGTTTTTGTCTTATTAATTAGAGATGTTGCTTAACTTGGATCTGTAGAAACAACTTTTTTTTTTTTTGTTTTCTCCGGGGAAAGAGGAAAATGTCTGTAAAGCTGAAGATGGAGGGAAAGACATCCCCCTGTCTTGTGTGTGTTTTACTTATATAATTAAATCCAAAATTGTTTGTAATCAATACATTTCACACCTAGAAACGGCATGTTCTGGAGGAAGAGGAGCTACTGGAGGCAAGGGTCAGTGCCTTGGAAGAAGACCTTGATGAGGTTGAGTCAAGTGAAGATGACGATGATGAGGACGATAAGGTAGGATTGCAGAAAAAAGTCCAATGGGCTCGTGTATGTAAACGACATACGGTTTAACCAGAGCATGTGGACACAAATTAAAAGTTATTAAGGGTGAATTTCAGACAAACATTGTAGTACTGGGGTGTCATACTATGTTAGCCATTATGAATGTAGTTAGGAGTCAAGCAAAATGACACCTTTTATTGGCTAACTAAAAGTATTACAATGTGCAGGCAACTTCATGAGGCAACTCAGGCCCCTTCTTCAGGCAACATGTAATACAGAAACTGGAGTTCCCTGTGTTTATATACACAGTAGGACAGATACAACATTGGAAAACCTTTAAGTGAGACATATATATATATATATATATATATATATATATATATATATATATATAAAATATTATACAGTGGTGTGAAAAACTATTTGCCCCCTTCCTGATTTCTTATTCTTTTGCATGTTTGTCACAAAATGTTTCTGATCATCAAACACATTTAACCATTAGTCAAATATAACACAAGTAAACACAAAATGCAGTTTGTAAATGGTGGTTTTTATTATTTAGGGAGAAAAAAAAATCCAAACCTACATGGCCCTGTGTGAAAAAGTAATTGCCCCCTGAACCTAATAACTGGTTGGGCCACCCTTAGCAGCAATAACTGCAATCAAGCGTTTGCGATAACTTGCAATGAGTCTTTTACAGCGCTCTGGAGGAATTTTGGCCCACTCATCTTTGCAAAATTGTTGTAATTCAGCTTTATTTGAGGGTTTTCTAGCATGAACCGCCTTTTTAAGGTCATACCATAGCATCTCAATTGGATTCAGGTCAGGACTTTGACTAGGCCACTCCAAAGTCTTCATTTTGTTTTTCTTCAGCCATTCAGAGGTGGATTTGCTGGTGTGTTTTGGGTCATTGTCCTGTTACAGCACCCAAGATCGCTTCAGCTTGAGTTGACGAACAGATGGCCGGACATTCTCCTTCAGGATTTTTTGGTAGACAGTAGAATTCATGGTTCCATCTATCACAGCAAGCCTTCCAGGTCCTGAAGCAGAAAAACAACCCCAGACCATCACACTACCACCACCATATTTTACTGTTGGTATGATGTTCTTTTTCTGAAATGCTGTGTTCCTTTTACGCCAGATGTAACGGGACATTTGCCTTCCAAAAAGTTCAACTTTTGACTCATCAGTCCACAAGGTATTTTCCCAAATGTCTTGGCAATCATTGGATGTTTCTTAGCAAAATTGAGACGAGCCCTAATGTTCTTTTTGCTTAACAGTGGTTTGCGTCTTGGAAATCTGCCATGCAGGCCGTTTTTGCCCAGTCTCTTTCTTATGGTGGAGTCGTGAACACTGACCTTAATTGAGGCAAGTGAGGCCTGCAGTTCTTTAGACGTTGTCCTGGGGTCTTTTGTTACCTCTCGGATGAGTCGTCTCTGCGCTCTTGGGGTAATTTTGGTCGGCCGGCCACTCCTGGGAAGGTTCACCACTGTTCCATGTTTTTGCCATTTGTGGATAATGGCTCTCACTGTGGTTCGCTGGAGTCCCAAAGCTTTAGAAATGGCTTTATAACCTTTACCAGACTGATAGATCTCAATTACTTCTGTTCTCATTTGTTCCTGAATTTCTTTGGATCTTGGCATGATGTCTAGCTTTTGAGGTGCTTTTGGTCTACTTCTCTGTGTCAGGCAGCTCCTATTTAAGTGATTTCTTGATTGAAACAGGTGTGGCAGTAATCAGGCCTGGGGGTGGCTACGGAAATTGAACTCAGGTGTGATACACCACAGTTAGGTTATTTTTTAACAAGGGGGCAATTACTTTATCACACAGGGCCATGTAGGTTTGGATTTTTTTTCTCCCTAAATAATAAACACCATCATTTAAAAACTGCATTTTGTGTTTACTTGTGTTATATTTGACTAATGGTTAAATGTGTTTGATGATCAGAAACATTTTGTGTGACAAACATGCAAAAGAATAAGAAATCAGGAAGGGGGCAAATAGTTTTTCACACCACTGTATATATATAATATATATATATATATATATCACATATTAGTGAAGTAGGACAGTGAGGAGGGCCCTGCCCAGCTCTCTACTCCTGACGTCACTCTTCCCACTCCCCTTGGCCCACGGCCTCTGACTCGGATTTGCACTAATATGTCGCTCCTGCAAGCGAATTATAATTTTTAGCGTAATGAGAGAAGTCACAAAATCAACCAGAATGTTCAAGCAAATTATAGAAAAAAAAAAAAAACTAATCTAAATCTGTTAAGTAGTTCTTTCATTCGCTAACTAAAATTGAACATTTCCGGAAGCTCTCTACATCGTGTTCTCACGAAAGATTTGCATCTTCATGCTTACAAAGTTCAATTGAATCAAGAACTGAAGCCTACTGACCACGCACAGTGAAGACAGTTCGTTGAATGGATTTTGGAACAACAAGCGAATGCCGATTTTTTTTTTTTTTTGAACAAAATCATCTTCAGCGATGAGGCTCATTTTTCATCTTGATGGCTTCGTTAATCGTAAAAAATGTTGTATTTGGGGTTCAGAAAATCCACGAGTGATTGTTTGAAGTCTAAGGTTTATGCTATCAAGCCCACAACCACCCACGCCTTGAAGGAGGAAATTGAGCGCTGTATCAACGAAATTCAGCCACATTTATGCAAAACGGTCATGGAAAATTTTGACAAAAGAGTGCGTATGTGCCAGCAAAGCCGTGGAGGCCATTTACCCGATATGCTATTCCATACATAACCCTATACTGTATACTTTATGAATCAATTAAAAATTTACAATTTTTAATTAAAAATCTGTGTTCTCTATCAAAATTACTTCTTGCGTGAATTTTGGGACACCCCCTATATTCACTGCATTCGTAGTCTAAGTCCCGACCTGAATTGTGTGGGTGGTTACCTACCAGGTAACACGTGTCGCGTACTCTTTGCATTATTTGACAGTAAACTATGTTTTTTTTTATATATATAATATATGATACAGGAAATACTCCGCCATTGCTATGAGCTGTTGAGTAGCCTTGTTGCCTCTGGATGATATTTCGCCTAAATCAACTGGTAGAAGTGCTAAGGGATCTGAAAACAACTGTGCAGGATTGTGGGGTTCTGTTAGCATGTCGATAACCACCCTTAAGGAAGGAGTAACTCAAGGGGGCACTCTTTCTTTAGAAATTGTAGGAAAAGGCTGAATGAAACCCATAAACCTCCATGCCCAGGTAACATTTATGCTAGAATGATTCAGAAGTCCTAAAAGTAACTGTGGATCGGTAACCTTAACATACACCATGGTTAAATTAATAAATGAAAATATTTAGGAAAATCTTGATCATTGGATGTCAAGAGCAGAGAAGTGTTGGTTAACAGTCGAAATGGGTGTTGGTCCTGTTTCACTAATATACTAGAATTCTATAAGGAAGTAACATCAATCTCGGTCAAAAATCCGACTCTGGGCTCCTTCATTTCATTCATTCCACAAAAAAAAAACAAGGAGTAGAAGCCATGAAATTGGATATGTGAGGCCGCAGCACTCGCTACTTTTTCACGGTGGCACTCCTAAATAAACAAGCTTTGGTTTCACTTAACCTCGTTTAAGTAACCAGTTTAAGCCTATAATTCTGGGCTATCTTAAATTCCTTTGCAAAAAGTTTCTGTTTTAGTTATATGTTCAACATTTCTTGCCTCACATTTCCTGTCATCCTACATTTGCCCAGATCGTTGTAGACATGGAACACACATGAAATGTATGTGTTCCAGATATTATTTACCCAATCCAACTCCAGGCACCTCTCACCCAGATAAAGAGACTTGAGCTGCGTCGGTGGGGTATTAGGATAGCAGGCAGCTTGTGCTAGTAGACACATTTACAAAACAGAAGACTCCAATGGAGAGGTGAGAAGGAATTTATGGTGGGATGGCATTACGACTTTTTTCATAAGCTTCAGGGATTCTAGTGTTAATAAATTGTCAGAGAAGTATTGTCTATAGTGTGTGTTATTTGGATTGGGTGGTTCAGGTAAAATTCTACTATTGGCTGTTGAAGACATGAAAAACAAATTGTTCACATACATTGAAGCAGGAGTGTGTATGTGTCTGAGTATAGGTATAAAGAAAACCGTATTTTACAATAGTCCGTATCAGTTGT
Organism: Erpetoichthys calabaricus; assembly: GCF_900747795.2. NCBI lineage: Eukaryota > Metazoa > Chordata > Cladistia > Polypteriformes > Polypteridae > Erpetoichthys > Erpetoichthys calabaricus. The sequence continues at coordinate 9,566,131 of NC_041403.2, forward strand.
ACTTTATTTTTTGCTTTGCTATATTTGTTTTCACAACTATGAAGTGACAGGTGAGCTTTTTCCCCAAGTTCATGACCAACTTTTTCACTTCTGGCATTTAAAGAAAATGTGTGTGTATTTCGTTGTAAATAATTTTACCCAATATATAAAACACAAACCCCACATTGCACCCGCCGGGCTGGTGCCTTTGCTAACTGTGTCTGTGTATTTTGCACATTTTCAGCCTGAACGAGGCCAGTCTCCAGAGCCTCACCGCAGGAGCTACAGAGACATGGACAGGCCACGCAGGTCGCCTTCACCCCGCTACAGACGCAGCCGATCTCCACGGCGGTACGCTTTTATTAAATTGACTAGTTAACGCTGGGATGGTGTGAATTCTGCATTTCTAACGCAATTGTCTGATTGCTTTTTCTTCCCAGGCGCAGTCGATCACCCAAGAGACGCAGGTATGTTAACTTCTAGGATTGTTTCTAACTTACATAATAACTTGTTTTACGAAATAACACATGGCTATTGTCCAAAATTATTTTAAGTAGCCCTTCACCTCGACGAGAGAGACACCGCAGCAAGAGTCCACGGCGCCATCGCAGTCGCTCTAGGGAGAGAAGACACCGTTCGAAATCACCAGGTAAGAAGTTCATTTTTCTCTTTATGTTGAGCAGGCCTCCGTTTTTGGCATCGTTCCCTCTTTGGGTTTGGATTACAATTGGATGTATTTGTCTCGGAGGTAAACTGAAATACAGGTTACTTAATAATCGGTTCACAGTAATGATAACCAATATTTCTAGCCCTCTGGAATCACAATCCAGTGACTGTGCTCAAGATGAGACCGGGTGTGGAAAGTCGTCCTGAAGCACATTTAGCCAGTGATTAGTTTTTGAGTTCATAACTGAAACCTTCTGCACAATTCAAAACCGATACAAATAAGTACTGGGAGACTACCGTACAAACTGGGCACAATTTCATAAAGGCTTGGCCTGGAATTATTCATTTTAGGCTTGAATTACTTTACTTTTGAGAAGATACAAATTACTAAAAGAAAACCGGCCACATGAAGCACATTAGGGGTCAACTGCTCCTGTTTACTTTGTGTTTGTAAAATATTTAATAAAACTTGTTTTTGGTGCACATTTGTGTCCCAACTGCAGCACCACTGGGGTAGGAAAACCTCAGTCTGGCTCGTCACGTCTTCTGCACATCCCATGGTTGTAACAGTCGCCTAACAAACTGGTATCTGAGTCGCTGTCACTACAATACTTTTCATCTACAGGTCTTTGCCAAGCAGACGGGCAGGATATCCTGCTGAATATGCCACTTGTGACCACTAGTAGGCATTACGAACCTCCAAACACTCAGCCACAATTGTTAAGACTTCAGATATTTTTATTTTTGTACGCACAAATGAAGGCACATGCAACTGTACACACACACACACACACACACTCAAAGGAATTTATATGGGAAGACAGCCGACCGCTTATATCAGAGCATATGCTGGGTGAAGAAGAGAAAGAAATGAACCTTAAAGATCTGTAAAGGTGGACGTGCGCAGAGGCATCAAGCCAACCCACACCAAGGCTGCCTGTCTGGGCAGCTTGTTACATCATTTGACCCAATTTGTCAAGTTTGAAATGAAATAAATAATACTGATGTCATTCGATTCAATTTTATGCTGCAGTATAATTTTGTACATAATTATTTTATGTTAATGTCCTCGATTTATATATATATACTGTACAGCAGAATCATGTATGCTTAAAATCTTCTGTTGAGTGATTTCCTGCGGTATCACTAAAGTGTCATTTACACGGACGTCCTGGATGGACCAGTCCATACCCCCTGACCAGTCAAGTCACTGAGATGCCAAGCCAATTTATTCATTTTCTGTATTTGTTGAATTTAGCACACCACAGAAGCCACAGGCACCGCAGTCACTCAAGATCTCCAGAAAGGTAAATGTCACAGCTGTATTTTAATTTCTCTCTTAAATTTCTTCATTCTACCACTTTTCAACAATTACCAGGAGAAAACTGTCATTAAAAATCTGATTTACATACAAAGCTTTGCCGAAGTATTCATTTGCCTTGAATGTCATCACCATTCTCTGGCTTTCAAAAGATAAATGTGCATTTGTTATCGACAGTCTGAGTGTTCTAACAGGTTATTCTTAAAGCCAAGTAAACAAGTTGTCAAATGTATATTATCTACTTTAATAAAAGGATGCGTCTGTGTGCTCCCGTCTGTTTGCTATGATTCTATCATTCCAACAGATGGCGCATCAGACATTTTTAACCGCTTAAATAAAAGGACAAGCGTCTGTGTCTAATTGTTTGCTATGACTCTGTCATTCCAACAGATGGTGCATCAGACATTTTTAACCACTTAAATAAAAGGACAAGCATCTGTCTGCATATCTGTCCAGTTGCTATACCACAAACATGTTAAGTAATAAAACGCATTGCATTTGCACATCACAAACATTAATACACTGCTTTTATGAATCCTGTACCAAGTGGAATATAAAGAGAGATGTGCATCGCATTTGTCATTCCAACAGATGGCACATCACAGGTATTTTAATCTAATGTAATAAAAAGACAAGTATCTGTCTTTGTGTCCATCCAGTTCCTATGTCTCTGTCATTTCATTTTTAGTACTAAAATGTATTGCATCTGTCATTCCAACAGGTGGCACAACACAAACATTAACTGTGCATTTCATGAATTTGATACTAAATGGCAAATAACAGATTTATGCACTGTGTTTGTCGTGCCAACAGGTGGTGTGTCACAAACATTAAAAGTGCTTTTATGAATCCCACACCAAACAGCATATAGCAGAGACGTATGTTTTGTATGTATGGTGCACTAAGGTCTCCGTTGATTAATTGGATCTCAACTTGTCTCAGATGGGCAGCACAGCGACTGTAGTAAAAATAAAATAGCTATTCAGTGAGGTCCAATTTTGGGAACACTTTGCCATTTTAAACCTTTGGAGCTTAATAGGTTTGAATACATGTGCAAGCAGCATTTTTCCAGTTTTTATTTATTTTTAATACTTTTGACAAATACTTTAGTTTGGCTTTAAAAGTAAACTTTTAGAACACTTGCTGTCAAAAAAAACACTGATTTTGAAATCTGTAGAATGGTGATGACGTCTTTCAGCGGAGCACTGTATTAGGCCAAGATAAGTTTTGGGTCACGGAATTCAGGGGGTCTCTGTTCCAGAAAGCGAGATTAGATAATCCTAGATTTCAAAATGAGTTCCGTCTTGCTATATAGCATGGTTACACATCAGCAGATTACTTGGTGTCGGAGCACCAAATTTCGATTGGCTCATGCAGCCCCAGTTTGGTTAATCCAGATTAACGTTGGTTTCTGACAAAATTGACAAGCCCGTACGAGACGAGCACCGAGTAGCTAATCAGCTATGGGCTACAAGTCTGAGAAACGGAGGGCAACGACCTTCACGCCAGCAGAGCTGCTATAGCCGATCGAGAAAGCCACCAGCCAAGTGAACCACCGTTCAGTCGTAGTGTTGCTTTACTCTGTTAGGGAAACCAAATCGAAACCTGCATTAAGAGAAGCACATGGGTAAAGCTGTAGGGATGCCATTGAAGAGGAAAGTCTTCAGAGGCACGGAATTCCATGGAGGGGTGAAGGTGGCCATCTTGTTCCAGCAGAGGGTCTGTCCTTCGTTGTTACTGCTTAGAAAAGTGCTGCTGTTGTTCACAGGGCACAACATTTTCAACATTTCCGTCCACATTTTCTCCTCCTTAACCACTACAACTGCCATTAGCATTTCTGACAGGACATTTATGACCTTCAATCTCATGAATCGGATGCTCTGCTCCTTAATTATTTGGGCTGCAAAGCATTAATCGTTCACGTTAAACCTGCCCGTTTGCTGGTTCGGTTCAGAGCATTGTTTGCCCAGTAACTGCGCTGGAGTTTTGTCAAATCTTTCTTAAATCCTGACATAATTTTGGCTTAATGTGTTCCAGAAATGCAGGTTTGGCCAAGTCTGGGTTTTCTGGAATGACATTAACCCGATTTCCAATAATCCTGATTTTTCTTTTAACTTGATTTCACACTAATCCTGCTTTCTGGAACAGTCGTTTGCTTTAATTTCTCCCGCTTTCTTTCTGAAAGGTCAAAGAAGAGTCACAAAAAGAGCCGACGAGGGAATGAATGAGCACCGGAGGGGAAGGGCTCTCCATCTGTACATACATGACGTGCTTCCTCACGCCAGTGGGATTTTGTGGTCTTTAGTTGTCACAGCTGTGGTAATATTCTCAACAAGTATGACACTTTTTTTATTTATAAATAAAAACAATGTTTCTGTTAATAAAATGTCAATGTTGCCTCGTGTTTCAATATCCTTGTTCGGGTACATCAGCCCTACCCTCCATACTGGTTTAATTTTGTGGCTTTCTGATTGGCTTGGTGGTGAATCTGAAACCCTCAATTGTGTTAATAAAATTTTATTTAAAAAAAAAAGAGTGAAACAAGATGGCATTGGAAGGACAAGAAAAAAAAGTTTGTTTCCTCAAGCTAATTTCCCCAAAAAGAGCCGCCGATGGCCGCGGTGTGTGCCAAAGAACTCCAGGATGAGTGCCCCAGCAGCAGGCACCATCCAGGAGTCGAGTCCTTACTGTCACTTGTGCTAAGCGCCACCGTCGGTGAGTGGGTAGTACCATCTTACGGTGGATTCACAAAGGTTTCAGACCCTTTTATTTTCTGCCCACTTACATTGTGTTGTAGACTGGATTTGAAATGGACACATTTGCCTTTTGCTGCCCATCAAATCTGCACTCAAATTTTGTGACTTGTTCTTGGGTAATGTTTTTTGGTTTATGAATCGTGTGCCTCGTGCTTGGGAGGTGATTCAGTTGGAGACTCAAATAAATGAGAATTCTGTGACTTGTTCTCAAGTATCAATTCTGCTTGAACTCGACAGATCAGCAAATGTCACATGACCGGCGCCGTCAATGGCGCGTAAGCAAGTAATTCTTAAATATTAGGACAATTTTTATAAGGTTTCTTTTTGTATGACTAATTTATTGAAGGTACAAAAGGCCATAAAAAATACAGGGCGGTCCAGATCTAATTATGCAACCGTCTCCCCGCCATTTTGGAATGCAGGCCAGGTGCTGGCATCTATTGGCAACGAAAAGAATTTTAAGTGAAATCTCTATGTAATAAACTTAAGTTATAGCGTAATGAAAGTTGCATAATTAGACCTGGACCACCCTATATTAGTTTAATGTTTATAAATTCTGTTTAAAATAATAAATTGTACAGAACAATGAGTATATTCTTGTATAATGTTAAGTGTGTGGTTGCTGTATTATATTTGCATGATGATTGACAGACGTCTCTGAGTTCTCGTTTGCCACTAATTCTGATTGAATTTGAAAGAATCCTCTAAGAGGCGAGAACAAGAATCTCAAATCAGACGGGTGACCCTGGAAAGAAGAGCCAAAAATGTTGATTTTTTTTGTTTTTAACAATAAATAAATATTAACATATAACAGAAATAGAGTGGCATATGCCTCAGTTTTAATCCATATCGGTGTCTGAGGACCAATTCACATTGTCACCGTTTTGAGCAGTGGTTCAGTTCCTGTTCTGTTTTAAAACTGCTTTTACATTGTGTTTTGTTAGAGCCTCCACCCCACTCATGAATATTGATGAGTTCACATAAACTGGCAAGCAAAATGACCCCTTTTATTGGCTAACTAAAAAAGATTACAATATGCAAGCTTTCGAGGCAACTCAGGCCGAAGAAGTGGCCTGAGTTGCCTCGAAAGCTTGCATATTGTAATCTTTTTTAGTTAGCCAATAAAAGGGGTCATTTTGCTTGGCTTTTCTCTACATTCATGATGGCTAACACGGTACAACACCCTAGTACTACACATAAACTGGCAGAAAACAGAACTTGCTTTGTGCGTTTTTATTTTTTTTCCCCAGCATGATTTTATTTCATCCAGTAGATGGCAGCAGTATACTAATCCAAGAGTTCCATTTCGCAGCGTGTTGTCCTGTACAAGTATATCTTTTCGCATACCCCTTGGGTTCAGAGCGCAGGGTCAGCCATTGTACAGTGCCCCTGGAGCAACTGAAGGTTAACGGCCTTGCTCAAGGGCCCAGCAGAGTAGCATCTCTTTTGGTAGTGACAGGGATTCGAACCGGCAACCTTTGGGATGCCAGCGCAGATCCTTTGCCTCAGAGCCACCACTCCGCCCCTAGTTATTTAGGCTTAGCACTTTAAAGCAGCTCTAACTGGAATTGCACTGAATTGCTGGGTCACACTCGCGCTTAACATCACCAAGGAGGTTAATCTCATTTTGGGCTAATTATTTTTTTTCCCCCCAGGGCTGAATATTTTTCCAAAAATCAAGCTCTCTGGAAAAAAAAAAAAAAAACACAAAGCAATGGTTTCATACATAAATCAACATAACATACTTGTGACAAATGAGCCCCTACAGTATGTAAATTCCCATATTTGTTACATACCCGTTTGTCTTATCACTCATAAGCTGAAAGGCACTTTCTCTGGGGTAGGGTGGTGCAGCTTCAAGTAGTCAAGTGGCAGGTAATCCGCCATCAAGTTGCCACTTTGCCTCCCATAGATCTGTATCCGTGTAGTCCTCCCAGGCGGCTGTTCAGCACTACAATCCGCTGGGGACTGATCGGCCGGTGCAGGCACCTGTCTTTCGTTTTCAGTTACCAGATCGTTTGCTTCAAAATCGGAGGTTGATAAGTGACTGTGTTGTCGTTGCCGCAGGCCTGTCAGCTGCACGATGCGGGTACTGTACCCGACTTGACTTTCTTTTTCGATCACCAGCTCACTTGCATAAAAATCGGGAGTTTGGGAAGTCCGAGTCCAATTCAGCAGTAATACGCAAATAAATAATACGCACGATTCACTTTGCACTCACGTTCCAATGTTGATGCCATTCTAGACATTGTTTACTCTGTGTGTGCTACTCACGCATACAAAGGGATTCAACGTCAATCTAACATTCCTCCTGGGAAAGACGGTCTACCTGTCACACAAGTTTTATTGACATTACATTTTTTTTTTTCGCCCTCTGCCCACCAAATGTCAACTTTAGTCAACATCTGCCCTTAGGGCAAAGTGTCTACAAACATCGGTATCCCCTCTAGAAGAATTTGTGAAACACAAGAAGCTGACAACATCCGACATGCGCTACGGCACTCCTTTTGAGTTCTTGTTGATTCATGATTTGTTGAAAAAGAACAAGTTAGACTGTGTAACACATCAGAGCAACAAACCTACTGAAATAAGCAAACAAGTTTTGTTGTTTTAAAACCCAGAATTCTTTAAACTAGTTTTAACTGGCACACGAACAGTTATGTGTAGTTTGTTTTGCTTTTTACAGCAGGTATTAAGGCAGAGATTTTAATAAAACGTTAAAGCAGGACGACACCTTCCTCAAAACTTCTTTCTACCAGAAACGGCGTCACACAAATGAATCTTTTTTAGAAGAGGAAATGAGTTCTCTTGTGTGGAGTTAAGAGTTCTCTGCCTGTGCTGATCAGTTGTGTATCACTTTATTTGTAACAGTCCACTGCCTGGTGTTACTCAAACGAGTTCACGTAAACATACAGTTCCTGGCCATACAATGTCCTCTTTGTTTCAGAAGGCTGTGAATTCACCACAAATCATGTAGTTTGTTGTTAATGAAGACCATCTGCATGTGTGGAAACCCAATACTTCATTCTTCAACTGGACCTCTGAATTATCTGTGGGCAGCTGGAGTTAAGGGTTCAGTTTCAAATGTGTTTCCCTGCAGGGTGGAGAACTCTGAGCAGATCCTCACCCCTATTTCCTCCATTTCTTGCAAGCCACCAACTCTCAAAACTTGCTCACCACCTTTAAAGGTTTCTTCTCCACGTGGTCTTCTGATTTAAAAAACTGACCAAATTATGGACTTACAAATGATCTCCGCAGCAGGAAGGGACTGATAGACCATAGATGGCATTCTTGTACACTCCCGAGTGTGCCTGGTGCACTCCTACAAAGTTTTTATCCTGTTGATGGGGACGAGGACTCTTAGCAGAGTGCAAATATTGACTTGTTGTGCAAGTTGGCTTTTTTCTGTCTGACCCACTTACCTCTTTTCAGGTTTGTCATTGATGGTTTTAAATAAGCACTGCTGGTGTAGAACCGGACTTGCAGATAGTTTAGGTTATGTTACTAAGTGGAGGGTCAGCCAAACTAACAACGCTATCAACCCCGTTTAATCCAATTCAAGGTCACTGGAAACGGGAGCCAATCCCAGTAATATTAGGCACAAAGCAGTAACCAACCCCAGTCCACCGTAGGCCTTGCTCACATCTACATGGGGCCAGTTGTGAGCCACCAATGAGCCTATCACAGGCCTCTGAGTGTCCCTCCATTTAAAGGCTACATTACATTTGATGACTTTTCCTGTAATTTTCAGTCATAGCCTTCACTTACATAATCTGATGCAGTGTACCTGTGTGAAGAGTAGTCGCCTAGTGTGACATACCCCACAGCTCAGTCCAAACACAAGCCAGTTTGCTGTTGCCTTTAGTCGTATGAGCCGACATTCATTGAGCTCTCTGCCAGAAAGAAGTAAACTGGACATAAAGCTGACAGAGATGGGAGTAGATTCATACCTGGTGGCATGGATCGTGGACTATCTTACAGACAGACCTCAGTATGTGCGTCTTGGGAACTGCAGGTCTGACATTGTGGTCAGCAACACAGGAGCGCCGCATGGGACTGTACCTCCTCCGGTCCTGTTCAGCCTATATACATCAGACTTCCAATACAACTCGGAGTCCTGCCACGTGCAAAAGTTCGCTGACGACACTGCTATGGTGGGCTGCATCAGGAGTGGGCAGGAGGAGGAGTATAGGAACCTAATCAAGGACTTTGTTAAATGGTGCGACTCAAACCACCTACAACTGAACACCAGCAACACCAAGGAGCTGGTGGTGGATTTTAGGAGGCCCAGGCCCCTCATGGACCCCGTGATCATCAGAGGTGACTGTGTGCAGAGGGTGCAGACCTATAAATACCTGGGAGTGCAGCTGGATGGTAAATTGGACTGGACTGCCAATACTGATGCTCTGCGTAAGAGAGGACAGAGCCAGTTATACTACCTTAGAAGACTGGCGTCCTTCAACATCTGCAATAAGATGCTGCAGATGTTCTATCAGACGGTTGTGGCGAGCGCCCTCTTCTACGCGGTGGTGTGCTGGGGAGGCAGCATTAAGAAGAAGGACGCCTCACGCCTGGACAAACTGGTGAGAAAGGCAAGCTCTATTGTAGGCACAGAGCTGGACAGTTTGACATCTGTGGCAGAGCAACGGGCGCTGAGCAGACTCCTGTCAATCATGGAGAATCCACTGCATCCACTGAACAGGATCATCTCCAGACAGAGGAGCAGCTTCAGCGACAGACTGATGTCACCGTCCTGCTCCACTGACAGACTGAGGAGATCGTTCCTCCATCACACTATGCGACTCTTCAATTCCACCCGGGGGGGGGGTAAACAATAACATTATACAAACTTATTGTCTATATACCTGCATTGTTATCACTCTTTAATATTTTCTTTATCAGTATGCTGCTGCTGGAGTATTGGAATTTCCCCTTGGGATTAATAAAGTATCTATCTAAAGAGGAATAAGGAGTGCAGCAGAAGCTCATCTGTCCGATGTCTTCTTTTAAGTGCCACTTAATAGAATGGAAAAAGGGGGCGATTGTGGCTGAACTTGCTGTACCTGTTAACCCTTCATACAGCACCGGCTCCGTCAGAAAATATGTGACATGCCCAGCGATTTTCAATCGTGTTAAGTGTTGCGGTCCAGCGGAGAGATCAGCAACTACAAATCTGACATACCTTAGAAGTCGCGGAATGTGAAATCGGCTTTAGTGTAACCTCTTAAGCAGTTGTTTTTAGCACCACTGGCAGATTTGGCTTAACACCCTATCACACTACACAATTTCCAGTCTGCTTTCATTTTCATAATCTTGGCGGCTCAGAAGTGGTCACAGTGTGCTCCCGTGATTTGTAGGTGCAGGCCTGTGTGTATGCGAGAGCTGACACCCGTTGAGCGCCCAACTATAAGTACGGTGCATAAAGTGCAGCTAAGAAGAATAAAGAACACGCAAACAGAAGAGATGCTCGTGTTTTACATACCACGACAGAATGGAAAAGAGAGAGAGACTGGGGGCCATCTTATCTTCACGTAAGCACCAGTGTGGTCAGTCAACATGTTACTGCCTGTCAGAAACAGTCAAGCTTGCAACATGGAAATGTGAAATTGTGCCAGTAAGTCGAGGTGCAGTCGTAGAATTTGTCATCCCCAGGATCCTCTGCTGACGAGACAGCAGTTGCAGTTGTCAAGTTTGACGTCCCCTCCGACTCAAAAGTGCGTAATGAGTCGCCAGCTTTCCTGAGCTTTTGCCTTTTTTATGCGATTTCCCTTTTGAGAGGACTAAACAAGAACAGCACGTCGATTTATCCAAATCCACCGGGGGGTTTCACCCACTTCATTTTATTTACGTTCCTATTCTTCAAAAGTTCGATCTACAAATGTGTCACTCGGTATACCCTAAAAAACCCACCACACCAATCTGTACTGCTAGTAGGAATGATCAGGATATGTGACCCAACACTTCAACTGAATGGTCCCCCAAACGCAAGACCACCCACTACGCAATGGAGACCTAGCAGCCGGTTTTACTGTTTAGGTTTATTTGTCTTTTTTTCTCTGGACCGAGAGGGTTTTTGGCACTACATAATTCTTATTTTTTTATACAAATTACTGTTTGTGGGCTTTATTTTTGTTTAAGATCAATGAGCAAGCAATGTTTAAATACAGCTAATTAAAAAATAAAGAAATTAACTTTTAAACCTTCCTTTACAATTAAAATAATGTTTTCTTTTTCCTGAACCCCTTTAAAAACGGGGGCATTAAAATACTTGACATTTATATCACAAATCCTTGTGATGACACAAAAATAAAAACCTATTTACAAAAATGGTACATTATTTAAAAATGTGACCCCGCTGTGTGGTGCACAACAATGTTGATTCAAAATACAAATTTAAAACACAATTATTAAATCTGAGCGCATGACTGACTGGCCGAGGAGAGCTCATTTTTTCTGATGAATGAAGTTGAGGTTTATATTGTGCTGTCCATGATGAAGCAACGGGAAATGCTGGCTGCCATGAATCACAGAACCTAAGGGGAGGAAAAAAAATGATAAGTTCTGAATATTTATTAAAGACCAAGAAAAATACACAAAGTTTTAAAAGATACAGAAGAGCAAAGACATTTAATAACACAACACTCTCAAACCCTCTTAATCCATTTCATGGTCACAGGGCCCTGGAGTGAAGCCCAGCAGCATCCAGAAAAGGAAAGGATAGATAATTTAATCTTCGACCTTGTATAAAATACACTCATCTTTACAATTACCGCTAACTCAAAGGCTGCATGAGCGGCTCGGCAGAGCATCACCAGAGAAGCTCCTCAGCACCTGCTGATGTCTATGAATCACAGACTTCAAGCAGTCGTGTCACGAGAGTGATATGCGACAAAGTCCTAAGTTTGACAACGGCTTTAACAGACCTGCCACTGCTGTGTCCAAACATTATGCTGCCCTGAAATGGAGGACCACATAGTAAAAGGGCTGTGTGACTGAACTTTTTTCAAGTCAAGTCAAGTTGGGGAGCATGCACTGGTACAGTGTGTTGCCGCACCCACTACACGATGAAACAACTCGGGATCCAGGCTGGCAACCCCCCCAGGCAGAGATGCGGTCCAGTCCCACCCTCAATCTGCCACAGCCAGGTGTTACAGGGGTGACTCCCTTGGCCTGGTGCAGCCACTCGGGTCCCCAACAATGAGGATCTTACGAGCAGGATCACCCTCGGGGAAACGCGCCACATGGCCATAGCGCCGTAACTGACGCTCCCTAACAATGCAGGTCATGTGCCTCAATCGGGACTCCATCAGCAACACAAAGTCAAACCAACGGTACCCAAGGATTTTCTGGAGAGACACAGTACCAAAGGAGTCCAGTCTTCGTCTCAGGTCACTGGATAGCGTCCATGTCTCGCAACCATAGAGCAAGATAGGAAGCACCAGGACTCTCTTCGTCCTTTTGCATAGATATTGGGAGCGCCACACACTCCTCTGCAGTGGCCTCATGACCCCCCATGCTCTCCTAATCCGTCTAATGACTTCACAGGAAGAGTCACCAGAGACATGAATGTCACCGCCGTGGTAAGTAAACCTCTCGATGAGGTCGACACTCTCTCCACAGACAGATACACTGCTGATAGCTGTGCCCACGAGGTCATTAAAGGCCTAGATCTTTGGTTTTTCTCAGAAGCCCAGACACTCGGACTCCTCGCTCAGTTTTTCGACCTCCCTGATCAGAGCCTCCATTGACTCCGTGAAGATCACAGCATCGTCAGCAAAGTCAAGATCCGTGAATCTTTCTTCAACAACGGATGCTCCACAGCCGGTAAGTTGCCCCATGTAAGATCGTGGTCGAACTGTATGCAAATCCCCTACAATGAAAGCCTGCAATGTGCACATTAATCACATCTGAATTTTTTGATTTGTAATTGAAACCGTACAGCAGAGGAGGAAATAGAGGAAAAATGGGTCCCAACGACGGGAGTTCTGTATTGGTGGGTGACAAACTGGTTTATCAGTATAAATTCTTCTTCCAGTTAGGATTTTGAGAAAACAACTTTACTGGAATGCAAAAAAAAAATTGTTGGAATCTTTGAAACACATTTAAACGCAAAAAGTATGCAAATGGTAACAGGAAATGTGATTTTGTTTTGGTAAATTAGTGTCAATATGCAGCAACGTAATCAGGAACCTCACAGGAATGGGAGAACATCAGACAAGTAGACATTCAGAGGCTCATTAGCTCTACGCACTGCAGGGGTCAGTCACCCAAGATAAGAGAAGGAGAGTTTTGAAGGATTTTGTTCTCCTATTATTCCCATTTGTTTACTGGTACTTCAACAACGGGGACTAAAATTTCAGAGAAAGCATGTCATGTTTCTTTAATACATTAGTGGACTTTGCAGGTCACATTGGGGAAAAAATGCCTGTCAAAAAACAATAAAATAACCACACAAATGGGCATTGACAGGGTTAGGTTTGCAATGCAAAGCAACCAGAGGCGTAGCCCGGGGACAACTGAAGATTTTGCGCCCCCTCCTGTTTGCCAAAATGCAATGGGGAAGGGAAAGAAAATTTTAAAATGGCGCCCCCTGGATGCTTCGCCCGGGGACAGATGTCCCCCCTTGCCCCCTGCCCTAGCTACGCCACTGAAAGCAACTGGTTAAGAGTAACAGTCCACTGTCTCTGATGTTCCTAAGGATCATGGCTGATAAATACTGTTCCGCATTTTGTGAGGTCGCTGTCCAGTTACCAGTTTGTGATACTGTTTTAAAAAATCTGCCCAGTAGCAAAAGAACAAAACCAAAAAAAAAAAACCTCAATATTTGCTATCAATAAATCAATAAGAAAATGTACCTAATGGTGTAACATTCAAGTGTGTTCAGAGAATTAGGTAAACGTTTTAAATTTTGGAACAGTTTAAAAATTTCTAATGACTTCATCAAAAAGTTACATTATCATATTTTATTAACTATTTTTGTGATAGCGATACTAGAGTGAAACTACATGTGTTAGTGAGGTACATAAAATGTAATTTTTGAAAACATTTTTGAAAGAAGTACATGATAGAAAAGGAAGCTAAAATTGTTGGCTGTAATGGCCCATGACGATTAGCAGGTCATTATGGCACTTTGCTAATAAATTAAAAATCTTACAGAAATTAATTAATTAATTAATTAAATCTTTACGATATGATCTGCAGGGAAACCCGTGAAGTTGTTTTTAGTGTAACAGAAATCCTGAAAATGTGTATATGTATACATATACACACACAGTATATATATCTATATCTATATACAGTGGGGCAAAAAAGTATTGTCAGCCACCAATTGTGCAAGTTCTCCCACTTAAAAAGATGAGACAGGCCTGTAATTTTCATCATAGGTATACCTCAACTATGAGAGACAAAATGAGAAGCAAAATCCAGAAAATCACATTGTCTGATTTTTAAAGAATTTATTTGCAAATTACGGTGGAAAATAAGTATTTGGTCACCTACAAACAAGCAAGATTTCTGTCTCTCACAGACCTGTAACTTCTTCTGTAAGAGGCTCCTCTGTCCTCCACTCGTTACCTGTATTAATGGCACCTGTTTGAACTTGTTATCAATATAAAAGACACCTGTCCACAACCTCAAACAGTCACACTCCAAACTCCACTATGGCCAAGACCAAGGAGCTGTCAAAGGACACCAGAAACAAAATTGTAGACCTGCACCAGGCTGGGAAGACTGAATCTGCAATAGGTAAGCAGCTTGGTGTGAAGAAATCAACTGTGGGAGCAATTATTAGAAAATGGAAGACATACAAGACCACTGATAATCTCTCTCGTTCTGGGGCTCCACGCAAGATCTCACCCTGTGGGGTCAAAATGATCACAAGAACGGTGAGCAAAAATCCCAGAACCACACGTGGGGACCTAGTGAATGACCTGCAGAGAGCTGGGACCAAAGTAACAAAGGCTACCATCAGTAACACACTACGCCACCAGGGACTCAAATCCTGCAGTGCCAGACGTGTCCCCCTGCTTAAGCCAGTACATGTGCAGGACCGTCTGAAGTTTGCTAGAGAGCATTTGGATGATCCAGAAGAGGATTGGGAGAATGTCATATGGTAAGATGAAAAAACTCTACTCGTCGTGTTTGGAGGAGAAAGAATGCTGAGTTGCATCCAAAGAACACCATACCTACTGTAGAGCATGGGGGTGGAAACATCCTGCTTTGGGGCTGTTTTTCTGCAAAGGGACCAGGACAACTGATACGTGTAAAGGAAAGAATGAATGGGGCCATGTATGGTCAGATTTTGAGTGAAAACCTCCTTCCATCAGCAAGGGCATTGAAGATGAAACGTGGCTGGGTCTTTCAGCATGACAATGATCCCAAACACACCGCCTGGGTAATGAAGGAGTGGCTTCGTAAGAAGCATTTCAAGGTCCTGGAGTGGCCTAGCCAGTCTCCACATCTCAACCCCATAGAAAACCTTTGGAGGGAGTTGAAAGTCCGTGTTGCCCAGCGACAGCCCCAAAACATCACTGCTCTAGAGGAGATCTGCATGGAGGAATGGGCCAAAATACCAGCAACAGTGTGTGAAAACCTTGTGAAGACTTACAGAAAACGTTTGACCTCTGTCATTGCCAACAAAGTATTGAGATGAACTTTTGTTATTGACCAAATACTTTTTTTCCACCATAATTTGCAAATAAATTCTTCAAAAATCAGACAATGTGATTTTCTGGATTTTTTTTTTCTCATTTTGTCTCTCATAGTTGAGGTCTACCTATGATGAAAATTTCAGGCCTCTCTCATCTTTTTAAGTGGGAGAACTTGTACAATTGGTGGCTGACTAAATACTTTTTGCCCCACTGTAATGCGTGAAGTGAAGCTGCTCTTGCGACAGCCCTATCTGTCTGTCTGCATGAAACAACTCAGCCCCCCATGGACCAATCGTCTTGAGATGTGGCACACTTATTCTTCAAAGAACTATGTTGAGACAGCTCCATTTTTGTTGAAATATCGTGAACAGACTGCACTATACAGAGTTTTATAATTTCAAAATTGCCCCTTCAGAATCGTTGATATATTTGAGAACTCATCAAAGTTTAAACGGAGAAAAATTCTGTGCAACTTCAACTACAAATCAGTTCTCTGTTTAAGTTCTACCTTGACAGCAGTGACACCATCTGGTATGTTTCTCTCTTTCACCTCCAATAGCCACTAATGATGGCAAACGGATCCCCAGTACAAGTTAATAAAAAACATGCGGACAGCATGAGTGGGAACAGGAAGTCAATGTCACTGGCTGTTTGCACGCACAGGACTGCAATCCTCTTATCAACAGATCCTGCTCACTGCTGCATGCATCTCTCTTTTCCCGATGATGTTTATCTAAACAGGTACGTTAAATAAAGTTAACTAACCGTAGAAGTATAAAATGCAAGCAAGGAAAGTGAAGCATTATGTACATATCAATGAGGTTCTTTGTGAAATGTACCATTGTGCATGTCACAAATAAACAGTCAATGCGATAGTAAGACATTGCTCCACTAAAACAAATGTCCTCACAATGTATTTAGAACAGTATGTACAAAACTCCCACCGTATATGCCCCAGCTCCCAGTATGATGTAAATAATATACATATATAGTGGACCCTTGACTTATGAACTCAATTCATTCGTGAGGGCTGGTTGTAACTCAAGTTGGTTGTAAGTCAAGATTATTTTTCCCAAAAGAAATAATGGAAATACCCATAATGCGTTCCGAACCTTCCATAGCAATACTTACTTAACCTTTTCATAATAAAAAAGGTTGTATAATGTGCAAAATGTACCAAAAAACACCAATAATTTTTCTAATGTACTAACCAAAAAGTTATAAAAAGTGCCTAGCCTACCAGAAACAACAATTTCATACTGTACTCACTATTTAAGTTCACATCTTTGGCATGCAGGAAGGGAGGAAGAGGAGAATGAAATGGAAGGTGGTTAAATCTTTTCTTTGTAAAACTGTCGAGATAGTGGATTTTAAAATGCTGTACGTATTAGCGAGATCGGTCACACGAACGCCACTCTCATATTTCCACGTAATTTCCTTCTTCGTTTCGATTGTGATCGCTTTCTTTACCTTTGTTACCTTCTCTTCCTTCCTTAGCTTCTTTTCTAGCTTTTTTGGGGCCATTTTGATAGCAATTACTGAAATAAATTATATAAATCACTGCACTAATTGAAATTACATCCACAAACACTTGTGTCTGGGCTCCGACTGACGCTTACGAACGCTCTCGGCTGTTTGCTTACAATCGCACAAGCAGATACATGTGACCGCAATCGGGTCGTAATTCAAAACAAAAATTTTGGTCGTAAACCAAGTTGTTCGCATGTCAGGCCGGTCGTATATCGAGGGTCGACTGTAAATAGCACGGTCAAAACACCAATGTGGAAAGCTTAATTAAGAACTTGTGTTAGCAGACAAATAACTGTCAGTACTGTCTGTTTTTGTGTCTACCTCAGGCACTGTTTTAGAATCATGCAAGTTCATTTATAAACATCTTTTTTTTTTTTGTGCCCATGCCCTGAACCCTCACTGTTGAGGATGTTATAAAGCAGGCATTAAACAATGAGGACTGGATTTATGTATGAGCATACACACAACACAAGTGTCCTGCATCAGAGTGCCACATTCACCTGATATCCGTAATGGTCACTTGCTGTAATAAATTATGTTAATCGCTAGCATCTGTCAGTACCGAATAGCTTTGCAACTCTCATTTTATTGAAAATGACAACGACCAAACATACTTACGCTACGAAGGAATTCATTTCAAAAGGAATTTATATGGACTTTTTTTAGGCTAGGTTAATTACCATTTGCAGTGTGTGAATATGGGATGTGTTAGTGCGTGTTATGAGTAAGAGTGGTCTTTGTGATGGACTAGAGTCCTATCCAGGCCTGTTTCCAGCCTTCTGCACAACACTGCTGAGAAAGCCTTTGGGCCCTGGAACCCTGAAATGGATTGAGAAAGTTCTATGATTGAAATTTTGAAGTAGGTCCATTGCAGGCTACAGTGTCTGCACAGCCCTTAAACTCACCTGAATGCTCTGCCATAAACACATTTTCTACCATGTTTACATTTATGGTCACAAACATTGCATAACTTACCCATTATGATTTCAAGGAGCAGGAGAAGTAACAGCGTTTCCCCGACTGTGAGACAAGTAAAACATGGAAATCTACAAATTTTCCAAGTTGAAGTAATCTCTCCCAAGATACATTTCGAACAGTAAAGTCATCCATAATTGACGTGTGTATTTGAGATTCCTCAATGAAAATGTAATTTTACTGACAAAATTTGTCAGTAAAGTGTGGCAGATAAAATAGATCCACTAGGAGCTGAGCTGAGCTGTTTTATGCAGGCAAACAGGCATGACGTTGATGGCAGGTGAGGGCTTTTCCATTCCCACCTACTCCCCCCCAAAAAAAATGAAAAAAAAAATAAAACACATCAATGTCTACAAAAGGGACTGACCTTGTGAGATGATCGTCTTGTTTTGTGGCAACCCACCATTTCCCTGTGGTAAGAAATTTGGAGGTGTCATGTAAGGCCACGATGCTTGGATAGAAAAGTGTCCAGCAGCACTCTGGTCCCAAGGCAGGAAACCAGGGTTTACTTTACCAAACTGTCCCTGATATCCCTGGTCTAGACAACGAGAAGGGGAAGAAGAAAAATGACATATGAGTACATGGCGGAAAAAAAAATCTAAATCTCAAGAAATCCTTTCCTGCAAATCTTACATTACCTGCATAGTGCACATTTATAAATTGTATAAAATGAGTTGTCCTTGGAAAACTTAACATCAGCAATTGCCTTTTCTTAGCCATACTAAGTCCCCTCCCAACTCAACATGCATCTACAGCACTTGCTGTTATTACTCTTAAGCGCAATAATGCTATTGCAAGACATTGCTTATCTGATTTACAGTGAGGAACATAAGTATTTGAACATCCTACGATTTTGCAAGTTCTCCCACTTAGAATTCATGGAGGGGTCTGAAATTCCCATTGTAGGTGCATTATTCCCACTGTGAGAGACAGAATGTAAAAAAAAATTCAGGAAATCCCATTGTATGACTTGTACAGAATTTATTTGTATTGCACTGCTGCACATAAGTATTTGAACACCTGGCAATCAGCAAGAATTCTGGCTCTCAAAGACCTGTTACTCTGCCTTTAAGAAGTCCACCTCTACTCCACTTAGTAATCTTAATTAGTAGCACCTGTCTGAGCTCTTTAAAGACACCTGTCCACCCCACAGTCAGTCAGACTCCAACTACTACCATGGGCAAGACCACAGAGCTGTCAAAAGACACCAGAGACAAAATTGAGACCTCCACAAGGCTGGAAAGGGCTACGGGGCAATTGTCAAGCAGCTTGGTGAAAATAGATCAACTGTTGGAGCAATTGTCAGAAAATGGAAGAGGCTAAAGACGACTGTCAGTCTCCCTCGGACTGGGGTTCCATGCAAGATCTCACCTCGTGGGGTATCACAGATGATAAGAAAGGTGAGGAATCAGCCCAGAACTACACGGGAGGAGCTGGTCAATGACATGAAGAGAGCTGGGACCACAGTTTCAAAGGTCACTGTCGGTAGAACACTATGCCGTCATGGTTTCATATCACGCATTGCACGGAAGGTTCCCCTGCTCAAGTCATCACATGTCCAGGCCCGTCTGAAGTTTGCCTATGACCATCTGGATGATCCAGAGGAGGCATGGGAGAAAGTCATGTGGTCAGATGACACCAAAATAGAACTTTTTGATCTAAACTTCACTCGCCGTGTTTGGAGGAAAAAGAAGGAGGAGTTGCATCCCAAGAACACCATCCCTACTGTGAAGCATGGGGGTGGAAACATCATGCTTTGGGGGTGCTTTTCTGCGAAGGGGACAGGACGACTGCACTGTATTAAGGAGAGGATGAATGGGGCCATGTATTGTGAGATTTTGAGCAACAACCTCCTTCCCCATGTCAGAGCATTGAAGATGGGTCGTGGCTGGGTCTTCAAACATGGCAATGACCCGAAGCACACAGCCAGGATAACCAAGGAGTGGCTCCGTAAGAAGCATATCAAGGTTCTGGAGTGGCCTAGCCAGTCTCCAGACCTAAATCCAATCGAAAATCTTTGGAGGGAGCTGAAACTCCATGTTGCTCAGCGCCAGCCCCGGAACCTGACAGATCTAGACGAGATCTGTGTGGAGGAGTGGGCCAAAATCCCTGTTGCAGTGTGTGCAAACCTGGTCAAGAACTACGGGAAACGTTTGACCTCTGTAATTGCAAACAAAGGCTTCTGTACCAAACACTGATTTTCTCAGGTGTTCAAATACTTATGTGCAGCAGTGCAATACAAACAAATTCTGTACAAATCATACAATGGGATTTCCTGAATTTTTTTTTACATTCTGTCTCTCACAGTGGGAATCCACCTACAATGGGAATTTCAGACCCCTCCATGATTTCTAAGTGGGAGAACATGCAAAATCGCAGGGTGTTCAAATACTTATGTTCCTCACTGTATATTAAAAGGAAAACAAACATGCTTATTAGGTTTAACAGTCAAAGAGATCTAATAGAGGAATTAAAAAAAGCAGCCATAAGTAAATAAAGCAGAAAGTAAAAGCATGCAATTTACTTGATGCCCACAGTGTACCTGACTTGCCCACAGTGCCGTTCCCCACCAGTGCTCCAGGTAAAAGTTGGTTGTGCCATTGCCCATCGCGCCCAGTGCTTGGTATTCCTAGAGGTCGCCCAGCTGGCTGAGCATAGATGATGCTTGGGTCATTCAAGTTCAAAGGGTTGGGGCTGCTTGTTGAGCTGCTGTTCCCATTTGTAGGGGCGGAACGTAGTGAATAATTAAGGTTTGGGGGAGAGGGAAGTCCACCTGCAGAAGATGTCTGAATTACAGGTCCATGAATGGGCCAAGGTGCGGAAGGGATGGGGATAGGGTGATGCTGCTGCTGGTGTGGTTGAAGCAGACCCAGTGTGTGCATCCCGTGGTGAAACGGAGTTCCCGGAGAAAAGTTAAGGAGTGGGATCTGAACTGGGAGCTGTTTTGGAGGGCCTGAGTTTGCAGAAGGCGTCACTATTGATTGGGAACTACTGGAAGGCTGTGAAGTGCTCTTACTAAATGCTATGGGCTGTGGAGAGTAAGGAGGTGTCTGACGATGATCTGACTAAAAATCAATTAGGACAAGGGAGAGAAAGAAAGAGACTGTGATCAGAAATTATGTTTAAAACTTCATTGGTAAAATACCAAAAACACAGTAAGTTTGTAAATTCATGTTATTTTACTGCACCTTGCACTCACTAATGATGTCACAAGCCTACTCTGACATCATTAAAGCCACAACAAGTTTACAGGTTAAGTCTAGGATATTTATAATTAGGAGTTGTGTTAAAAGGTCTATTTTTTTATTCTGTCAGCAAAATTAGGTTTTAAATGTGGCTTTTTAAAATTTTCCAATAGATCATTTACCTTGGCTTAGGTTTGCCTTCAAGTTATTTTCCCACCCTCATATAGTTTCCTTTAAAAACTACAAAATAATGGAGAAAAGGAAAAAAAATAGAAAACCCAATATAAAGTCAGTTACTTTCAAATACTCACACACTCAGAAGGCTGCCTGGTTCTTAAAGGTCGATCCTGGGGTCCTATCGCCACCTGAGGGATCGCAATTGATCCCGTCTGAGGACTCCCCAAAGGTTGCCCTGTTTGGGAAACTGAAGATACAGAACAAGGAAAATAGGAGGAATTACAAGTGTACTTTATCTGCCTCAAAATATTTCACCTATTGTGAGGCTAACCTGCACACATTATTTCTATTCTGCAAATTTCTGAAGGTGGTAAAAGAATATTGGATGGACATTTTAGTATTCAGTTATTTATGTATTAAAAAATGTCTTGTATTAAAGATTTATTCAATGCACATAATATTTTGCAATACACAAGGGCAGTCTGCATATACTGTATGAAAGAAAATTGGTTCATGGAGTAATTTGGGTTAGGAGGCACTACTGCATTTGTGATGGAAAATGGAAGTGAATATGACTTAACACTAGAATTACCAGAGCCAACGAAAAAAAATCGTAAATCCGGCCCACCTTAAATCCCTTCGCACCTCTCCCGTCAGCCTCTTTTGTCTTCTAAATGTGTCGATAAACCCAAGTAGCGAGCAGCCTGCTATACCACCCTCCCCACCACCTCAGAACGGGGAAGAAGTTCTCCCAGTTCCTGCCTTGATTGATTATCTGGGAGTGAGCTACCCAGAATAGTAAGGGGAAATAATTTGATGTGTGTTTTGTGTCTACAACAATCTGTGTAAACATATCGTTAAAACAGAAATGTTTTTCATGTTTTAGTAATAAACAACAAAATGTAGCTATGAACTGTATAATGTGTGAAGGCTGATGGCCAAATATGAAATAAACACTTTCACAAAAGGTGCAAGTATAATACAACAGCTTCCGTGATGTAGTGGTAAGATCCACTGACTTATAATCCGGAGGTCGTGAGTTTGAAACTGGCTCCCCGGCAAATTTACTGGTGAGCTGCTCTTATTGTTAATATTGTAGCGTCCCAACCAGGTTGAAGCCTGACTGTTAGGTCCAATTGATGGGAGGGCGGAGTGCAGCACGGAAGACTGACAGAGGGGTACTGATTGAGGTGGTAAGGGGGGGGCAGGGTTGGAGAGGGTGCTTAAAAAAGGGGGTGTGTTTGGGGTTACGAGGTTGGCGTTCTTTTTCTTGATTGTTCAAGTAAAAGTGAGACTTTACTACGTCTGTCTTGTTTTTTTTTTTACTTCTTCTCTGTTCGAGCCTGACGCGGAGGTTGCTACAATATTATACAATAAAAACATACAGTACATATGATTTGTGTCTGTAACAGCCGATGCAAATTTATAGCACTTGTAAAAGTTAAGACTTTTTTTTCCCCATTTTTATTCTCTCAGTCACGATCACGATACATACTACCGCCCCCCTCCCACCTAGGGGTCTGACGCTGTTACTTTTTATCTGAAACTGGGAATAACTGTAGATGTGAGTGGTGTTTTGAGATAATGGAACTGGAAATTCTCTGATCTGGAAGGATAAAAGCTGACACACACAAACGCTGGCGAATCTGCCTTCCTTCATCATATCTCACCGTCCCTTGAATTTTTTTTTATTCAGTTTTATTGAGTGTTCCTGCTCACGCTGAATTAGTATGCGCCTTATGGTCTATGATGTCAAAGCCACACTAACAAAAAATGGAGACATATGTATATATGAAATTTGGAATAACTCATTTTATGACCTGTATAGTAAGTACATTTCGGAAAACACAGTGGCACTGATGCAACATTATTCATATTCATTCGCACGCCTTCTTGTGCTTGTAATCAGTGACCGCATTCTTTTTTTTTTTCCCCCGATCTTGCCAGTCCTCACATGTTGCTGTATGGTGTTTGTGTTTTAACTTCAACTTTTGGACAGATGGTCTTACATTCACCTCAAGCACACTTTGATATGATGCAGAATTCATATTTGTCTTAATGACTGCAAGCTGCCCAGGCCCTAAAGGAGCAAAGCAACCCCAAACCAGAACATTTCCACCACCATGCTTCACAGCTGGAATGATGTAGTTCTCCTGAAATGCTGTCTTCAGTATACGTCACATATGTCTACTGTTACTGTGCAGCGAGTTCTTCTTAACGTTAAGATGAGAAGCCCGGCACACGCAAGAATCTCCTACTCCTACTCTTAGGAAGAAACTAATTATATCGGAACGGAACCAGACAGAAGCTTAGCCCCAATTTGATCCCCTTTGATGGAGGTGTCCTTATTAAAAAATAAAATTAAATAAAATAACCACCCGAACAATCAAGGCAATTAAACAAACAAGAATATATATTATAAACAACCAAACAGAACTACAAACAATCTTTAACAAATCCTACACAAACCCGGACCAAGTAAACGGATACTAATTAATATGACCACCCCCTTAAAACCCCCCCTTTATAATGCACTCCCCAAAAAAATGTCGAAACAAAAAAGGAAATGAGACAAGAATAACCAAAAAAGAAAAAAAAAATATGCCCACTTACAGACAGCACAAAAATATTCAGATACACACACACACACACACATATATATATATATATATATATATATATATATATATAAATTAGACATACACTCCCTACGCATTCCCCAGTCCCTTTTAGACCGAACTTTGATTTAGCTTTGGATCCAACTAGGCTGGGAATTCTGCTGGTAAATCCAGCGTACTAGTTTGCTTTCTACAGAAATAAAAGAATCGTTCTCACCGGTTTAGAGACAACTCTTATCTGAAAGCTGAAGTTCGCCTCATCCGAGTGTAATGGCGTTAACATCCCTCCATGGAAGATACAAGCGTCGCAAATAAAAAGCAAAGCCGTGTACTCCGATGACCGTCCCTTTATCTAGCTATGGAACATTTCTTGCCTTACAGATCGCTTTCTTTTTAATCCTCTTTCCCAACTCCTTTCTCAATCCTTTTTTCAAAATGCACGCCTCCTTGTCCTTTTGAAGTCGGTTCTCTCTCTTACTACACACACCAGCGCGTTTATGCAAGGACCCACAGGTGTGGTTTAGCTTCCTGCTCCCCTTAAAGAGATATCCTTAAAATACTCATTCCCTCGGGCATACAGTATATTCCAAAGGGAGCAAGCGGCAGAAACTGATAAAGCACATAAAATATGTAGCAACCGTTACAACTGTGGCCACACAACTCTATCTTTGATTCATCAACCCAAAGCTCACTATTTCAGAAGGCCTGGTCTTTACTTCGATATCCAACTGTAACCTTGCTCTAAAGTTCTTTTTGGACAGCAAAGGTTTTTTCCTGGCACATCTTGCATGCAGGTCATATTTATGCAATCTCTTTCTGACTATAGATGCATGTACTTTGACACCAACTAATGTGAGAGCTACCTCAAGATCCTGTAATGATATTTTATAGACACTTTTTTGAGCATCAAATAGTCAGCTCTTGGGTAGAATTTGCTGGGCCAGTCAGTTCTGGACAAATTAGTAGTAATTTCAAATGTACACCACTTGTGGATGATTTTTCCATAGAGTGAAATGATTGATTTCAAAAAATCTGGCAATCTTTTTAAATCCCATGCCAGACTCCTAGGCATCCACAGCCTTCTTTCTGAGGACTTTAAAGAGCTCTTTTGATTTTGGAATGATGTCACCATGCATACCAAAGAGGACACCAGACCCTCAATGTCAACTTCCCCCTGCATACATCATCTTAAGGAGCTTCAAATTATTACTACCTCACCTGAAAAACCAGAATCTAATTTTATAGATTTGAAGTGGTGAGAAATATAGGGGTGTACTTACTTTCTGTATGTGACACATCTGCACTGCTATTAATTTAAATTATGAGAATGAATACACCAAACGTATGTGTCATTTATTTATGTTTATGAACTTTATCTGTAGGCACTATTTGCATGAAGATCTATGTTTGCCTGTTCAAATACATTGAACATTTTTTCATGGAGTGTACTTCCTTTTCCACATGACTGTACGTGTAAGTATTTGTTCTTAGTTTACAATACTGCTGTGCAAGGCCCATTTAGCAAAATGTCAAGTAGAAGAGTTTTTTGGTCAATTTCAACCTGTGGTATCTGCATATGATGTGAATGTAGAAATGTAACAGTCAGCCTAACAAAGGACTCTTTGTTTTATTTAAACACAGCAATTTGTTTTAAAATATCTGAAATTCTGAGCAAACAGGAGCGATAGAACATTTGATGGCCTTGAAAGGACAGGGAAATACAATATTTAATTCAGTAGATTCCCACATAAGACTTGCAGCATAATTCTAATTCATATCATCAAGCTCAGAAGCATTCCGATAACGTTCTGCCCTTCAACCAAAAAAGATTCAAAGGTTTGTGAAACCAGGTATTATTGCATATTTAACATAACAGATTATGGGTAAGTTTTAAAAAGGGAAAGAAAAAACAGTTAAGTGGCATACCTGGCACACCAGTATTTCTCTGCCGGAGTTGCCGGTACTCGGGGCAATCCCTGCGCACATGCCCAGTATCACCACAATGGAAGCATCTCCTCTCTCTTGGCTCTCTTTCGTCTTCTTTTAAGTCATCATCTTTTTCATTTTCCTTCTTCTTCATTCTGTTAAAAGATAAACATCGAAAGGTTTAGAATTACAAAATTATAAACTCAATTGAAAACATATCTCCCAAAAATGCTAGAAAGTAGGCCACCCACCATATGCCAAGCCCAAGGGCTGTTTTATACTTTTCACATGAAGGCTATGTGCAGACTGTAACGCAAAGTATACACAATCATCAGCCAAAACACATTCATATTTGTTGTGGTCCGTTCATGTTCTCCCAGTCAGGGAGTGACAGGTTTTGGTCAATGTTGCATACATAACACTGCTGACAGAAGAAGAGTTGTGTCTACTATTACTGACTTTAAGAGACAAAGGAAGGAGATTGTCCAAAAGTGGTGAAGGAAGGGCAAGATTAATATTCTCATGAGAAGGTGACACTACAAATATTTTCGCATGTTCTATCATTTTCAGCCCTTCATTCATCATTGTGGCACCCACATAACCAACCTCTCCTTGGAATTTACCACTTTGGCTGCAAGGCGCCATGTCTGCATTGCCGCATAGTTAGAAAATATTCTGTGCACCACACACACTGGCCTTGTGCTGGGAAATTTCTCTGCATTGGATGTTCACCATATGCACCCGGTGTTGACACAAAAGTGATGACCAGTTTTTAACACTTTCTTTGGAGAATGAGGCTAACATAAATGTGAATAAAATGCAATAGAAAGCAGACTACAAATAACAGCTTGTGAAACAGCTTTCCACCATAAAAATGACATCATAAGGACCTGGATGGAGCAGGGTGAACTCAGAAAAAGGTAAAAATGCCTTCTTGAACAAATGGGCTTTGGTTTCAGGTTTTCTTTTAAAAGAATCAATGGAGAAGTCAGAGTCCAAAAGACATTCCAATGTAAGCACATTTTTAATAAGACTGTTGCATAAAAGCATATTTTATATATACAGTATGTATATACACACACACACATACAGACGTTTCATATTTGTTGATATCCTTACCGCTTAATGAAAAAGTTCCATATTCTTTCAGAAATGTAATTAAATTAAAACCAACCGTTTATACCTGCATGTCATCGAATAAAGCAGAGTATGTATGAAAAGAAATCAAGTAATCCTTATTACAAGTGCCATTTCCTACTTACGTTACATAAGATCCATAAATGTTTTACTAAATGACAATGCATAATCTATGGGAGGTTCCGATAACCCCCATAAGTAGAACTGAATTGGTATATTCTAGCCATTTCTAACAGCTCTGACTAAACATTATTCTCAGTTAGTGACCAGCCTTGCCATGTGTAAGGTGTAGAGGGCACATGGTTTTAAACCGTGCCTACAGGCCTTTAAGTGTGTGAAGTAACTCGTAAGATAACGCACTTATTTAAGTGCAACACCGTACGCTTAAGGCGTACAGAAGAAATTAAGAACTTTTAAGTACAGAAATAACAAGTTTTTCGAGAAAAGCTAAGTTTAGAGAAGATATATTTTTCCTTTTTTTTGCCTTTTATTCTACGTGTTTAACAACTTTTTTCTTTATTCTTGTGTGAATTATTTGCTTTTAATTTTCACTAAATATTTTTAAAACAAACTTTTGGACTAAGAGATTTCTTTCTGCACAAGTTTTACCTGTGCTTTAACTCATCTTATACTTCGGCGGCTACACTTATTTTACAAAGATATTCTAAAATGACCTGGACACATTTCTTTGTAGAAAAGATCATAAATAACTGGACTGGAGTGATTGTTCAAACTAGCTGTTTTCTTTAAGTAGTATCACACATCTCCAATCATGTAATCCATTTCACAAGGTGATCGCATCTCTTTTTTCCTGTCCAGGACACTGCCCCGTCTTCAGTCATCCGTCTACCCTATTTATTAGTGGTGTTATTTGCATGGCTGTCAACTTCTGCTTTGTTCTTTGTTTGCATAAAGCACACTCTCAGCACAGCACAGAAAATGTTAGTTAGCATAATATTAATAAATATCTGCAAAAAGGAAGCTTGAACTCCTAAATATTGATATATAGTTGATACCTACTGGCCAAATGTACAATCCTGCCAAATTTCAGCTTTGTAACTAAATAGGAAACAATACTTTTGTTGGTGAGAGAGTGAGTGAAAGAGTTGTCAACTGTGCATTTTATTGCATACCAGAAAAATACCCGCGCTTCGCAGCAGAAAAGTAGTGTGTTAAAGAAATTATGAAAAAGAAAAGGAAACATTTTAAAAATAACATAACATGATTGTCAATGTAATTGTCGTAGGCTTATTTTAGTATTGAGAGTGAATTAGACGATTGTAAAGAGTTTAATTTATGATTGTAAATGTTGTATATGAGAAATGCACATTTTTAGGATGTAAGGATCTCTTTGTAAACGACGTTTGCGGTTCTGCCCTCGGGCTGTAAAATGACCAAGCTGTCTGCTGAGCTTACTCTAAAGCATGCAACGTACAGTTGGCCATGTGAGAAACAATCTTGTGTCAAGTCAATGCCGACTTTTTTTTAGAGACTGGCCCTGTGACTTATTTATTGTCATAGCGAAGCAGACCCTTACTGGAAATTGGTGGAGCTTGAATTGGAATGGGAGGTCAGAGGGTTTGAGAGGGATGTGAGGAATAAATCCAGTCTCCCCTGAGCCACTTCCTGTGAAGACAGTTGCCTCAATAAGGTCCTTGTGCAGAGATTTTATCTGAAGCCTGGTGCCGTTACAAAGTTTTGGTGGTTGTAAGTTTCGTAGTAACATAATTGGTGCACCGACCTTCAAAAGTAGAGTATGCAGAGGCATGCCCGGAGGATTAAGAGTGTGAAGAAACTAAATGAAAAGGCAGGAGTCACCAGCAGGAAGACGTGAAGCAAGGTGAACAATAACAGGCTTGAAACGGTGAACTAAAGAAGAAGGGAGCAGTGAGCACGACGAACAGCTGAGGAAAGTAAGGAAGTGAGTGAGGAGGCACAAGAGCGCAGGGTGTCGTTAATGTATATAGGCAGGTGAGCCAACCACGTGGTAGGTGTGCGGACAGCGGCCTTGTGGAAAAAGGAAGGGGGACCGGGGCGGCCCTTGTGCGTCTCTTCTGTAAAATAAATCCTCTGTTAACGGAAATAAGTAATGAAACCGCCAAAAGGAGAGGTCAGTTCCAAAAGTACCTTACGGCATAATGATGAGAACTGCCAAAAAGATGACGTTATTTTCGAAAATTCGTTACAGGGCACGGCGAAATGAAACACACTTAACGTTTTTAAGTTCAGTGTAAAGGATGAGCATGGGAAATTTGGGCTTCCTACGTATATTGGAAGTCACAGAAATAGTGAGGAGGGGTTTCCCCTATCTATCTATCTATTTATTTATATATATATAGTTTAGGGGGTACACCCGTTTCCCCCCCTTGGGTGTTGCAATAGGACATGAAACATACCTAACTTTTTGTAAGTACACTGCAAGGAATCGGCACGTGAAATTTCAGCTTCCCACCTATATGGAAAGTGGGAGAATTAGTGATGAGTCAGTGAGGGCTTTGCCTTTAATATGTAAAGATAGAAAATAAAAATGTATTTGATATTATAGAAAATATTTAATAAAGAGGACCAGCCATTCAAGGTTTAATTTTTCCAAAACAATTTCATAGCCCACCTGCGCCTTTTTGGACAGTCCTTCATGTAATGGCCAATTTTCCCACAGATTCTGCAACATCTGTCATTTGGGGCATGCTCTCCATCTGTGAGTACCTTTGAGTCAAAGAAATATTCCTTTGTATAGAAAAAGAAAAAAAAAATCATTAACTCAGTCCATTCTCATTCAACTCAGCCATCTATTTTTTGGTTAACAGTAATGAAATCAAACTGTATTGATTAACCCTGCTTAACAGCATATGCCTTTACCTTCTCTAGGTAACACTTTTGTTTATTTGAATATAAAGTACACACTGATGTGTGCTATTTCTTCACTCTACTCATGCTACTCAATGTAATGAATTTCTTCATATTTTGTTTATTTAAAAATGAGTACTTAAATATGATCAGCACTACACCACTGTCGCATACCATTTCTGTACCAGGCTGGGGATAATATGGTGTCCCAAATAACTTCCTTCCATTGATAAAGGCCTTCATTATGAAGTTTGTCACTATAATAAGAAAACAAAAATTTCAAAACCTTAAGTATGGCTTAACTATGAAAAAACACATACAAAAGAGGTATCAACATACTTTTACGAGAAACTCCAGCTCCAAGATTGTGGTTCAAATCAAACGGGTCTAAAGAAGAAACACAATAGAGATCAAAATACATTTATGAATGGACCCTAGAACTGTCCAAACATACAAAACAACTACATAGTACTAGTACTTTTCCGTTTTGCTTTCATTTGGCATATTAAGTGGACAGGACTGGAGAGCTTTGTGGGCTGAATGGCTTATTCTCATCTAGATTACTCTAATTAGGGTCAACAAGAATTCTAACAGGGACTGAAATTAATTAAATTCCTTTACCTTCAATGGCTATGCATTTTGAAGTCCACTGTTTCTCAAATGTTGTAAGCAGTTTCTTCTGCCTAATGCTTATCACATACTCTTTGAAATCAAACTCCTCAGTGTAGAAGCGTAGCAAACCCAACCACAATTCGCCCACAGACTCAGAGTTCTTTCCCAAATCTGGCAAACGCTGCTTCTATTGAAGAAAGAAAGGTTGCAATAAATGGTCTTGAAAATCCTTGTAGAAACTTCAAGATACATTGAACAAAAAGTTATATGTATCCACCATAAAACTAAAATCAAAAGAAATATCTATCAAGTAGCAAGGAAAAATAAATTAATCTATGACTACCTTAAACCAGGCAGAAAATAATCTTTAGAGTAGACAGCAACATTATTGGGTAATTTGAGAGCCTAAGCTAAGTTTTCATACTTAACTGTAAGTTAAATATCTCAGTTCAAATGTCTGTTATAGAATCATAACACAGTGTTGAAATATTGGCCTTAAATAAAAATTGCTACATTTTATACTCAAAGTTAATATGATTTTCATTAGGAATTTAAAAACAGCAGCCTACCAGCTCATTGATGTCATCAAAGAAAAATGCATTCCACCCATCAACCATCCTTTGGGGTACAATTTTTCCATCAAATATCTAAAAAGGAAAAATGCATGTTATCCAGGATAAAGTAAACAATAATAGGTTTTAATAATAATAATAAAATAGTTATTTTACACTCTAGGGTTATATTTTAGTATATATACATACAAAAATAGTTTTTGAGTGAATCTGGAGTGTCATTGTCAAGCACCTAAAGAATTATTAGATGGTGTTCTTTACGTTTAGCTTAACCACAGTAACTTTCTGTTGGGGGATGAATAAGCATATATGCATTATTTCAAACATGCTGTACCCCTTGTGGGAAGAACGTAGAGCATGTTTTCTTCCACAGTGTTTGGTAACATAATGTACTTTCACATCATTCTCTCTTGACAAAGATGTACAGGTACATCAGAGATGTTGCCAGAGTTTTCAGTAAAATGGTTCTTAACTGCATCGTCTCTTAACTTTGTGACGCCACCTTTCCCATATATTTGGCTTACGGCACATTTATGGGCAGTTACTAGTAGACCTATTATGTGAGCAACTGCTTTAATGTGGCACATTTTTCTTTGGATGTTATCAATTAAGGTGATTAGGTAATAGATAAGAATTATTAGAAATAGGCCAGTGTTAATAAGTTTTCTGTATATCATGTGCATTTAGTTTTTGTCAACATTATGAGTAAGATATGGAAAAGTTTGGGAATGTTTTATTTTGAAAAAAAAAAAAACTATTTTGGCTAGAGGTCTAATAAGTGTAGGCAGAAAGGGCTCATGTTTGGTGGAGAAAGGGAGAGGTTTGCATCCTCCATGCTTGACTTTAATAAAGACCCACTGCAACTTCATACCTCTTGCAGGACAGGAATCACTGGTGGCTTTCTCTGCTGCAAAAAGTAAAGCACCATAAGAATATATGCATAGGAGGACAGGCTCCCCCTGGAGGCATCACCAATATCACAACGCTGTAAAAAAAAAAATAATAACACACAGTCAGTGATTATAATGTTAAGTCTTTTGCAATAATTTAAAATCGTCAGTAATACTTAACAGTAACAAATGTTATGCAACAAAGGTGAACAGCACATTCTTCCATACAGGGACATTTTTTAATTCATTTACTGTAGATCAATTTTTAGACTATTTGACTTTTTGCCAAATGAATCTGTCTGCTTCCTTCATTAGTACAATATATCAAGGTTACCTACTACAGATTTGCTACTTGTTCATGTAATATACACTACTAACATATATTTCTAAATAATCTACAGGTGCTGGTCATAAAATTAGAATATCATAACAAAGTTGATTTATTTCAGTAATTCCTTTCAAAAAGTGAAACTTGTATATTAGATTCATTCATTACACACAGACTGATGTATTTCAAATGTTTATTTCTTTTAATGTTGATGATTATAACTGACAACTAATGAAAGTCCCAAATTCAGTATCTCGGAAAATTAGAATATTGTGAAAAGGTTCAATATTGAAGACACCTGGTGCCACACTCTAATCAGCTAATTAACTCAAAACACCTGCAAAAGCCTTTAAATGGTCTCTCAGTCGAGTTCTGTAGGCTACACAATCATGGGGAAGATTGCGGACTTGACAGTTGTCCAAAAGACGACCATTGACACCTTGCACAAGGAGGGCAAGACACAAAAGGTCATTGCTAAAGAGTCTGGCTGTTCACAGAGCTCTGTGTCCAAGCACATTAATAGACAGGCGAAGGGAAGGACAAGATGTGGTAGAAAAAAGTGGACAAGCAATAGGGATAACCGCACCCTGGAGAGGACTGTGAAACAAAACCCATTCAAAAATGTGGGGGAGATTCACAAAGAGTGGACTGCAGCTGGAGTCAGTGCTTCAAGAACCACCACGCACAGACGTATGCAAGACATGGGTTTCAGCTGTCGCATTCCTTGTGTCAAGCCACACTTGAACAAGAGACAGCGTCAGAAGCGTCTCGCCTGGGCTAAAGACAAAAAGGACTGGACTGCTGCTGAGTGGTCCAAAGTTATGTTCTCTGATGAAAGTAAATTTTGTATTTCCATTGGAAATCAAGGTCCCAGAGTCTGGAGGAAGAGAGGAGAGGCACAGAATCCACGTTGCGTGAGGTCCAGTGTAAAGTTTCCACAGTCAGCGATGGTTTGGGTTTGCCATGTCATCTGCTGGTGTTGGTCCATTGTGTTTTCTGAGGTCCAAGGTCAACGCAGCCGTCTACCAGGAAGTTTTAGAGCACTTCATGCTTCCTGCTGCTAACGAACTTTATGGAGATGCAGATTTCATTTTCCAACAGGACCTGGCACCTGCACACAGTGCCAAAGCTACCAGTACCTGGTTTAAGGACCATGGTATCCCTGTTGTTGATTGGCCTGCAAACTCGCCTGACCTTAACCCCATAGAAAATCTATGGGGTATTGTGAAGAGGAAGATGCAATACGCCAGACCCAACAATTCAGAAGAGCTGAAGGCCACTATCAGAGCAACATGGGCTCTCATAACACCTGAGCAGTGCCACAGACTGATCGACTCCATGCCACGCCGCATTGCTGCAGTAATCCAGGCCAAAGGAGCCCCAACTAAATATTGAGTGCTGTACCTGCTCATACTTTTCATGTTCATACCTTTCAGTTGGCCAACATTTCTAAAAATCCTTTTTTTGCATTGGTCTTAATTGATATTGTAATTTTCCGAGATACTGAATTTGGGACTTTCATTAGTTGTCAGTTATAATCATCAACATTAAAAGAAATAAACATTTGAAATACATCAGTCTTTGTATAATGAATGAATCTAATATACAAGTTTCACTTTTTGAATGGAATTACTGAAATAAATCAACTTTGTCATGATATTCTAATTTTATGACCAGCACCTGTGTATATATATAATTCATTAAGTCCATGGCAAGCAAGACAGAGCCCCGCCCACCAACAAATCACTAAGCAGACGACCATTGCATGCAAGACAGAGACCATGGGATACGCACGACAGAGCCACGCCCGCCAACTCTAAGACCATGAGATACGCACGACAGAGCCCCGCCCACCAACTCTAACCCTCCTCCCGCGTCATGGGATACGCACAACCGCATCCACCCTCGCAAACTGTTTTACACGGTGCATACAGCGATTCCCATCCGCGACAAACATGCTTCTTCTTAGATGGTTCTGCAGGAACGGAGAAAACCTTTGTCTACAAAAACCTGATTCATACCATACTAAGAGCATAGTGTTTTTGTTGGCTTGCCCGCCTGCCTGACTGTTACCAGCATTCACCACAATGTACAGGAGTGTAAAAGTATCGCAGCTGCTACCTCATAAACTGTCCTTATTTCCCAGATTTCCCTGTATAATTCACTAAGCAGCCGACCATGGCACGCAAGACAGAGACCATGGGATACGCTAAAAGCAGCCGGAACCGAAAAGAACAATGAAAAGTCAACGTGGCTCAGTGGTGCATGTGGACTGTAGCAGAGACGAAAGCGACTGAGACGGTGTTTGGTGAGGTGTTGCATGCGGGCACATGAGCATGACACGGGAGAAGGGTTAGAGTTGGCGGGCGGGGCTCTGTCATGCATATCCCGTTTTCAGTCATTGACAATTGTATGTTGCTCACTCCAGAGTTCCATCTTTTCATTCACTCACAGTCATATCCTCAAAAAAATGTGCCCGTTCTTTCATCATTTTGTTGCAGCCTATCAAAGACTTGCTGATCATGTTTTCTAGACTCAATATACATTGGCTTTTCACTCAGCACGGGGGCGCGCATTCATCTCGGATAATTACATCCAAGTTGACTAATCTGCTACACGGCTGCGTTTGAAAATCTGACTTATCCCAGATGAGTTTCACTGGCAGTAATGATTAGGAATCCAGTTGGAACAAAACCCTGCAGCCATAGGGGTTCACCAGGACCAAGTTTGGGAAACACTGCTGAACAGAGACGAAACTGACTCAGTTGAGGAGATGGGGCGGGCAAAGTAGTTGCAGCTATTGATTATTCAGTGTTGTTTGTCTGGGTGTTTGATCTGCTCGACGGGATCAGAAATAAAAGGAAAACAATGTGAAGGCAATGTCACAGGTGTTCCTGTGGTATAGTGGGTCCACGGCTCCCCTTCAAAAGGCCATTTTTAAATAAATAATCATCGCGCTCACCGCGTAGCGAGGGCCGTGGAAGTGTGGCTGAAACGGTTTCCGGGTGGAGTCGTGCTGGGGGGCGTTTCTCCCCTGTGCAGTGTGCGAGCGAGTGAGGAGAGAGAGAAAGCCGGTATATTAGAGTGAGCGAGAGCAGGCTCGAAGGCAATGTGTTCCTGTGGTATAGCGGGTCCATAGCTCCCCTTGAAAAGGCCATTTTTAATCAGGCAACTGACAGTAGTGGAGTCAGGCACAGAGAAGGTCAGCTGCTCAGAGAGCGTCTCGACTGTTGCAGGGCCTGCATCGGTGAAGCAGGTGAGACGCTAATGAAACAGAGACACAGGGTTTATTGGTTTTTAAAGACTGCTTCCTTCATTGTGTTTTAACCTCAGTTTTAAAGGATTGTTTTAAGGATCCCATAGGATACTCCTCACAAACTGTTTTACACGCTGCATATAGCGATTCACATCCGCGAGAAACATGCCTCTATGAACAGTCAACGTGGCTCAGAGGTGCATGTGGACTCTAGCACAGACGAACATAAATGAAGCCGTTTTTTCTGTGTCGTCGCATCCGAGTTGGTGGGCGTGGCTCTGCAAGTTGTCGTCATATCCAATGGTCTTAGAGTTGGTGGGCGTGGCTCCGTCCTGCGTGCTTCCATGGGTGTCTTGCTTGCTCTGGCGGCGGCTTAGTGAATTATATATATATATAGATAGATTATGCAAAAACACTTACATTTTAGGAAACACTGTATGTCACATTAGTAGCAGTGGTGACAAAAGATGCTCAATGCATACAATATCATGTGACTGAATATATTTTAAATTCATAATTACAAGACCAACACCACCAGTATCCAATACCAGTGCCCTGAGTCACCACAACATAAAGTTTACAAATCAATTGTTTATTTCAAAACTGGGGCAGTTTCAGGTAAAATTATCTACTCAAGGTTTCATTGTAAAACATGATGTAGTTCAAAAAAAGCATCTTTAATTAATTTTATATCTGCAGAAAAACCCAATGCCACTCAGGCTCACGTATAAGTCGGGTCTTGAAACACGAAAAATTGATCATAAAATCAGACCCCGACTTATAGGCCAGTTCAAAAATGCGACACTTAGTTCTTCTTGCCTCCTCCAATCTCACATCAGTTCCTCAGACGCATGTAATTTTGTTGCAGCAGCACAGTTACCAATTTCTTCCGCCACTTCAATTTAATTTAAAACCAGCTACATACAGTGGTGTGAAAAACTATTTGCCCCCTTCCTGATTTCTTATTCTTTTGCACGTTTGTCACACAAAATGTTTCTGATCATCAAACACATTTAACCATTAGTCAAATATAACACAAGTAAACACAAAATGCAGTTTGTAAATGATGGTTTTTATTATTTAGGGAGAAAAAAAAATCCAAACCTACATGGCCCTGTGTGAAAAAGTAATTGCCCCCTGAACCTAATAACTGGTTGGGCCACCCTTAGCAGCAATAACTGCAATCAAGCGTTTGCGATAACTTGCAATGAGTCTTTTACAGCGCTCTGGAGGAATTTTGGCCCACTCATCTTTGCAAAATTGTTGTAATTCAGCTTTATTTGAGGGTTTTCTAGCATGAACCGCCTTTTTAAGGTCATGCCATAGCATCTCAATTGGATTCAGGTCAGGACTTTGACTAGGCCACTCCAAAGTCTTCATTTTGTTTTTCTTCAGCCATTCAGAGGTGGATTTGCTGGTGTGTTTTGGGTCATTGTCCTGTTGCAGCACCCAAGATCGCTTCAGCTTGAGTTGACGAACAGATGGCCGGACATTCTCCTTCAGGATTTTTTGGTAGACAGTAGAATTCATGGTTCCATCTATCACAGCAAGCCTTCCAGGTCCTGAAGCAGCAAAACAACCCCAGACCATTACACTATCACCACCATATTTTACTGTTGGTATGATGTTCTTTTTCTGAAATGCTGTGTTCCTTTTACGCCAGATGTAACGGGACATTTGCCTTCCAAAAAGTTCAACTTTTGACTCATCAGTCCACAAGGTATTTTCCCAAAAGTCTTGGCAATCATTGAGATGTTTCTTAGCAAAATTGAGACGAGCCCTAATGTTCTTTTTGCTTAACAGTGGTTTGCGTCTTGGAAATCTGCCATGCAGGCCGTTTTTGCCCAGTCTCTTTCTTATGGTGGAGTCGTGAACACTGACCTTAATTGAGGCAAGTGAGGCCTGCAGTTCTTTAGACGTTGTCCTGGGGTCTTTTGTGACCTCTCGGATGAGTCGTCTCTGCGCTCTTGGGGTAATTTTGGTCGGCCGGCCACTCCTGGGAAGGTTCACCACTGTTCCATGTTTTTGCCATTTGTGGATAATGGCTCTCACTGTGGTTCGCTGGAGTCCCAAAGCTTTAGAAATGGCTTTATAACCTTTACCAGACTGATAGATCTCAATTACTTCTGTTCTCATTTGTTCCTGAATTTCTTTGTATCTTGGCATGATGTCTAGCTTTTGAGGTGCATTTGGTCTACTTCTCTGTGTCAGGCAGCTCCTATTTAAGTGATTTCTTGATTGAAACAGGTGTGGCAGTAATCAGGCCTGGGGGTGGCTACGGAAATTGAACTCAGGTGTGATACACCACAGTTAGGTTATTTTTTAACAAGGGGGCAATTACTTTTTCACACAGGGCCATGTAGGTTTGGATTTTTTTTCTCCCTAAATAATAAACACCATCATTTAAAAACTGCATTTTGTGTTTACTTGTGTTATATTTGACTAATGGTTAAATGTGTTTGATGATCAGAAACATTTTGTGTGACAAACATGCAAAAGAATAAGAAATCAGGAAGGGGGCAAATAGTTTTTCACACCACTGTATTTTCTTCTGATCGAACACTCCACTGTAGATAAGGGATGCTCATATGATAAAGGTGTATGAGGGTGTGAGATACAAAATAATACAAATCAGTGCAAATGTTGCTTCGGAATAGTTCAGGTATTACCGTGTGGTCATGTAGGCACAATAGAGAGAGAGGTTAGGAGCGCACACTGATACAGCGCATTGCTGCACCCACATAGAAAAAAAGGCAGTGTACTCTGTGGTTACTCTCTCAGGTGGGCGTTAGCGTATCGTAATCCCTTGTACCATTAGCGTGAGTTTTCCGCATTCAACTTATATGACATTATAAAATACCAGAAATTATACTGTAAAATCAACTCCTGACTTATCTGCAAGAGAACTTTCCCATGAGTATATACGGTATATTTATATAAATCATAACTGAAAGCTAATAAGGCTGGGCTATTTAATCTGATAAAACTTACGAGCTTCTATTCATATATATATATCCAAAATTGTACTGAGCCAAGGTACTTCGGCTAAGCATACTGTTTGGTAATGGATTTCATTTATTTATGATTTTCTGTGGGGAAAAAATATTTTTAATAATACCATATTAATTCATAGACACCTGAAAGTCTCCAATATGTACTAAATGTCTTATATTTCTGCTTTGAAAATTTTCCATGAAGTGGAGAAAAGCTTGCCAGTGTTCAGAAAACAAAGTGCCCACATAATACAATGGCTGTCTGGTGCCTTGTAAGGTAGTCTACAATTTATACAGTTGTATGTATTAACTTCTATCACTTTACTATTAAATGACTGCATAACACAGAATAACTATACAAACCAAAAATTCTTGACATGCCTCTTTCCAACTTGTCCAAAGCAAACACAAATGATTAAAGTTCTAATTGTGTGGCACATATTAATTACCTTTGCAAAAACCTTCATTGTGTACCCCAAGAACTGTACCCGAGAATCAATAGCTGCATAAGTAGCCAACATCCTGGTGTTATGTTGAGCCTGGTTTTAAAAATATAGAAAAATATTTTTAGAATATGCCTTTTTTGTAAAATTTTCAGGTAATAGAAATAATCCTACCAATGTATTGTATAAACTTATATCGCCTTCCAGTCCACTTTGCTTATGTTCAAATTTGACTATAGGCACTTTAGCTGTTGTTATAGGCAAGATATTTCGTAAACCTGTATAGATATACAAATGAAGAAAAACATGATTAAATGACAAAAAGTACCTGGTTTTAAAATTAACAAGTTTAAAAAAGACTCTGAAATACCTGAATGCTTCTTGAGAATCTTAGCCAAACTTTCAATAATTTCTTTACAATTCAACTTCTGAATAGGCAGAGAAAAGAAATAACAAGGAACATATTTTATTCAAGTTTTGCTAACTACTAAAACAAAACTAGGCTCAAAGCATACCCACTGAACAGATGCATTATTAGGCACGTGTACTTAACAGGGAGTTGATCCTCATTTACTCAAACAACAATGTGAACTTGTTGGAACATGGCCTCACCAAAGTACCAAAAGTGATGTAGAGGGATGCTGGCCCACTTTGATTCCCATGCTTCTTCAATCAGTTGAATTAGCAGGAGGTAACGTCCTATTCTGAATAACAATCTCCACGTCATTCCACAGATGTCCAAATACAGTCAAAATGTGGACTGGGAAGGCTAGTTTATTAAGTTCACTACATTCAGGATTCTTAATCGCATAGAGCAATGTCCTTCTGATGAAGTTCTCAGATAGGTATAACTGCTGTTATGAAGGGATATCAGCAATAGTGTTCAGGTGCCTTGTGGCATTAAAACCCTGCTTTATCGCATTAGTGAATCCAACATTTTCCACAAAAAAACTACACATCCAAAACCATTATATCACCAATAACTGGCATTGCTTATACCATATGGTATGTATCAGAGGGCCAATGAGGTTCTATCAGCAAAAAATCAGCCAAAATCACAGTTAATTTGACCAAGTTACTACGCTGAGATCCTTCATGTCCAATGTTTGTGCACATAAGCCTACAGCTACCAACCACTTTTGTGTTTTGCTAAAAAAAAAAGCATAAATCAATTGGACTAGTAGCTGCTAAAGACCATCTATGGGACTATATACTGTATGTTCAGTGCCACTAATGTCCGACTGTGTCTTGTCTGCCAATCCATACCTCTGTCAGTTACTTTAATCAATTTCTATTTTCAGCCATGAGAAACATGCAGCCTGGATGTTTTTCGGCTGGTGGCCCAGTTGCTTTACACTTATGACATCAAGACAGTGCAAAACTGCCACACAGTTGCAACTCCCAACATACTTAAGCCAAAGCCCATTACAATGCTGCATTCAAAGCTACTTAAACCTTTCCAATTCTCTATTCAAATTGTCCTCGGGTGATAAGTTGTTCCTTGCTTTAAATAGCATTATCCATACATATGATGCTATCACTGATTAAGGAGTTAATTATCTAAGAATGACAAACATACGTAATGAAAAGGCCCCTCATTTTGAAAATGGCAACGATGAAGAGTGGAGTGTGGGCTCTAGTCAGTTTATGTTCTCAGCAAAAATTAACAAAAAAAATGAAAATATAAATCCACCACACACCACCTTAAACCAGGAGATTCTAGTAGAAAACAGAAGGATGGGCAGAATTGTACTATTCACTGACTCTTTAGGGATTAGATTCAATGCTCCCTTCATTTTTTTACTTAAAAGTATTGATTATTATGTTTTTCTTAGGA
Source organism: Erpetoichthys calabaricus (assembly GCF_900747795.2). Classification (NCBI taxonomy): domain Eukaryota; kingdom Metazoa; phylum Chordata; class Cladistia; order Polypteriformes; family Polypteridae; genus Erpetoichthys; species Erpetoichthys calabaricus. The sequence continues at coordinate 9,606,828 of NC_041403.2, forward strand.
AAGATCAAAGTGAGGCTTTAAATACACCCTTAAACAGCGATGGTAAAAGATTATCTGCAAAAAGAAAATCTCTGAAAAATATTTTCACTTTCCAAAAACAATAAATACATAAATAAATACCTCTGCTGTTTCATGACCTTCCAGAGTCATGCAGATATCCAGGTCACTATCCCGAAACCCAAAGCCATTTTTTGAGGAGCCAAACAAGCATAACCTTGCCTTTTCTGTTTTAAGAGAAAGAAAATAAAGCAATAAATACATAAAGTGGAAATACTTTATAACTAATTTTTAAGAGCCACTGCCCACTGAAAGAATTACTTTTGCTTACAGAAGGAAATGCTACTGCAACATGTCAAGTTTTACTCCTGTGCTAAATCTACAAATACTTTTGTTTAACACAACTTTCATTTACTCTCGGGGGTTAACAATGGGGCAATAGCTTTGATAAAATAAGGTTTCAACATTAACTTCTATGGTGGAACTAATAGGCCTTCCCACATTTTAAGAATGATCAAAGTTTGTTTTCTAACTAACAATGCTGAAACTGTCATACTGAGAAAACAGAGAAGGCAGATGGACACAGGAAAATCAAAACCAGCAAGTATAGCCCTCCGTATCAGGCTTTCACTGGGTTTTAGATTCAGAATATAAGGAGACAATCTATATGAGCTCTGAGACAACCAAGATATGTTCCCGGCAAGCATGAAGTAACAAGACATAAAAAATGCCTTAAAAATACACGTACTATGGTTTTGTAGCTGGAAAATACTTTGTCCAGCTTGCTCAATACGTCATTGACGCAGCAGTGAAATACAGAATTTTTTTTTTTCATTAATAGAAAAATTCTAACAGATTTTCATTTTTTTTAATCATTTGTTTTTTGATGGGGGTTAGACTTGATTAATTAAAAAAAGAATGTAAAAAGATGTAACAGTTCCAATATCTGCGAGTACAAAATTAAAATCAGCTCTAATACATTATGTGCATAACATACATACTGTACACTGTGGAGCTGCACGGTCTGTTAAGGACACTCTTTATTCTTATGTCTCGCTTGTGCTTGAGAGTTCTAATCACAGGGCATCCCTTGCACAACTGCTGCAGCCCAGCTTGTTGTGGATGTCAGGATTCCTGAATTAAGTTTAAAAGCAAACTACATTTGGAACTGGTGTATTTGTGTGTTTGTATTAGTGTGTAAAAAAAATCAACATTTGTCAAAGTTTTTAGCTCTGCTTATTCAAGCACTTCAGATGCAAGTCCTTGACTTAAAGTCGAGTAAGAATTTTGTGACTCTCAATCTGGCTACACAGCTGCACCTCCACAGCCCTTGTCCACAATAGGATGAGGTACTGTATTTGCTTCGGAAGAAACAGAAACCAGTCAACAAAACAGGGTATGTGCTCATTGCTGAGAGCTGGAACTGGAACTTGTGCTGGATTTCCTTCATGCTCCAAATGATGAACTCAACTGTACAACGGAATTTATGTGAATCCAGTTACGATATCACATTAAAACAGTACATTCTGTAAGAAAAGTTTACTACTAAATATTTGTTTCTAACACTACTGATGGCATGCATACAGCAATTTTTAAAAGCTTGAATATCAAGTTTGCCAGAAGCATAATGGAAGTCCAAAGGTTCTTAAATAAAAAGCAAACAGTGTTAAGAACTAGCAGAACAGTAAGGAAAAAAAGACGTGTGTTTAATTAACATTTTTTTTTTTTATCTTTATTTTATTAATTTTATTGTAATCATTCCATACAAATAGATCAATTTATAACCAAACAAATTAAAGACAAATCAAACCCCACCCCTGAGAAGGAGAGCTTAGCTAAAGGAGAATTGCTTAGGGCTTTTTAATAAGACAAAAATAAGCAAAGGAAAGGGAGAAAATAAATATATATGTAAATAAGAGATGGAGAAGGGAATTAAATGCGGTAATAGTTATTTCTCTTATTCTAAAATGATATTGATCAGATCCTGCCAGGTTTTGAAAAAAATTTGTACAGATCCTCTAACTGAGAATTTGATTTTTTCCAATTTCAAATAATATAAAACATCGGTTTCCCACTGACTTATCAGAGGAGAGTTAGGATTCTTCCAATTTAACAGAATAAGTCTGCGTGCCAAAAGTGTAGTGAATGCAATCACCGTTTGCTTGTCCTTTTCCACTTCAAGTCCATCTGGAAGAACACCGAAAACAGCTGTTAATGGGTTAGGAGGGATTGTGACCCCAAGGTTGTCTGAAAGGCACTTAAAAATTTCTGTCCAAAATGATGCTAATTTGGTGCAGACCCAGAACATGTGACCCAGTGAGGCAGGAGCTTGGTTACAGTGTTCGCAGGTTGGGTCTTGCCTTGGAAACATTTTGGACAGTTTTAAGCGAGACAGATGAGCTCGATGCATAATTTTTAGTTGAATAATTCTATGTTTTGCGCATATGGAGCTCGAGAGAATTCTCTGCTTTGCTACCTTCCACTCCTTTTCTGATATATTAATTAAGATATCTTCTTCCCAATGTCCTCTTGGATCTTTGAAAGGTAGGGACTCTAATAGGATTTTATATAATGCGGAAATGGTGTTTAATTCCTCAGCAATGAGCAGTTTTTTTTCCAGCATTGTGGAGGGTGCGAGGTGGGGAAAATCGGGCAATTTCTGTTTAACAAAATTTCTAATTTGAAGATAGTGAAAGAAATGTGTAGCTGGGAGGTTGAATTTTGAACGTAATTGTTCAAAAGATGCAAATATGTTGTCTATATAAAGATCTCTGAGCATTTTAATCCCAAAACGTTTCCAGGTATTAAATACTGGATATGTTTGCGAGGGTTGAAAGAGGTGGTTTTCTTGCAGAGGTGCCACCGATAAAAGATTTTCCATCTTAAAATGCTTTCTAATTTGGTTCCATATTCTAAGTGAGTAAAGCACAATTGGGTTATTAGTATATTTGCGATAACTTGCATTTATTGGAGAGCAGAGCAGGGAGTATAAAGAAGTATTACAGGATTTTATTTCTATTGCGGACATTTAAAAGAAAAGTTTAAAACAAAACAGGAGTGACTACAATCTTCAAAAGACAGCTATATGCTTAATTGTATGTTCAGTTACTGTAAGATTTAGATCTAATTCAGGTCCTCTTACCATCGTATTCTTTGCGAATGAACCTCTCTAGACCTGCCAGTATCTGCTCCCTCTTTTGTTGTTCAATAGGAACAGACCTTTCATCTGTGACAGAGGAAAACAAAAACACAAAATGACAGTACAATAATTTTATCTGCTGAAATAAATGCACACTGTAATTTAAAACAGTAATAAATAAATTAGATGACACGTCTCTGTATGAATCCCAATATTATTTCATTTATCCTCCCATCTATTTGTCAAAGCAAACATCCATTATTTTAACCAGCCTTGTCCAATACAGAGTTAGGAGGAGCATGAGCCTGTTGTGGCATTTCTAGACACAAAATATGAAACAGCTCAGGCTGGAGTGACCATCCATCCCTTGCTTATTCAGATTACTTGAAAACATTATTTCAAGTATTTTGTCATTTTTAATGTAGAATGAAACATGACTGAACACAATATTAACATATTTCCAAATAAGAAACCACTGCTCATCAGTGACATCAGCAATTTTCTAAAGGCATGTGGCAAAGCATTTCAGGAGGTCAATTCGGAAACATACGTGAAATGCCAATACAGGGTTAGAAAATCAATTAAAGTGGCTAAATGTCAATGCAGGAATAAGCCGTAGGCTGAGCACAGGTGTAGAAATGATTCACACAGACTTTGACAGGGTTTAGAGGTGCATACAGAGAAAATGTTATCTCATAATCCATATTGTTCTAAAGTACTGTTCAAAGAGCACATACTCTTATGTCAACGTCACACAGTTTAAGCTCCTGATGATTGCCTTTGCTAACAGATTCTGCATACTCTGAAAATGGTGGGCTGTTCCTGTGCACCACTAAAATACATTTTAATAGCAGTGCTGTCAGCAACTGGAAAGGGTGTTAGCTATGGTTACATTAAGTGACAAGAATAGATTTAAACTACTCTGTGAAGAAATGCTTCACTAGTTGTACCTTTCAAAGTTTTTCCCTTTTTATGGGGTTCACACAGTAACAGGTGTATGATGGGGACTCTTTCTTTGTCTTACCAGGATTGTTTGAAGCTCTTTCCCTGGGTTCACGTGGGAAGATGCTGGCATCTGTTCCGGGCGCATCCGGTGTTCCGTCAGAGGGGGAAGAGTTGGCACTTTGTGTGTCTCAGTTTGAAGAACTCTTCAACTGAGACTGGTATCAGGCACATTGTGCCACAATCCTGGTGGGGATCAAACTGCTGTCCTGAGTCGTTTGTATGTTCGTTTGTGTGTGTTACTGTGGATCATGACCTGGTGTTTTAACCGAGGAAGATGTGCTTAGCAGTTCAGCTTCAATTGCAAATTGATGGGCACGCAAGCAGAATCCTTTGTTTATTAATATTACAGTAAACCCTCGTTTATCACGGTTAATCTGTTCCAGACTCTACCGTGAAAAATGAATTTCCGCGAAGTAGGATTCTTTATTTATAAATCGAATATTTTCGCAGTTAGAGCATAGAAAACCTGTTTACGGCCTTCTAAATACGTTTTTTTAACATTATTAGAGCCCTCTAGACATGAAATAACACCCTTTAGTCAAAAGTTTAAACTGTGCTCCATGATAATACAGAGATGACAGTTCCGTCTCACAATTAAAAGAATGCAAACATATCTTCCTCTTCAAAGGATTGTGCGACAGGAGCAAAGAATGTCAGAGAGATAGAGAAAAGCAAACAATCAAAAATCAATAGGGCTGTTCGGGCTTTTGAGTATGCGAAGCACCGCCTGACAAAGCAGCTGCAAGGAAGGGAGCAATGTGAAGGTAGTCTTTCAGCATTTTTTAGAGGAGCGTCCGTATCCTCTAGGCCAGTGTGCGAACAGCCCCTCTGCTCACACCCCTTCCATCAGGAGCAGAGAATGTCAGAGAGAGTGAGAGAGACAAAGAAAAGCAAACAATCAAAAATCAATACATGCTGTTTGGCCTTTCAAGTATGCAAAGCACCGCGTGGGAAGCATATTGTATATCATTGAGGAGTTTTATTTAATACGTAATATGTGCTCTGGTTGGGTAGCTTCTCAGCCATCTGCCAATAGCGTCCCTTGTATGAAATCAACTGGACAAACCAACTGAGGAAGCATGTACCAGAAATTAAAAGACCCACTGTCTGCAGAAATCCGTGAACCAGCAAAAAATCCGTGATATATATTTAGATATGCTTACATTTAAAATCCGCGATGGAGTGAAGCTGTGAAAGTCAAAGCGCGATATAGCGAGGGATCACTGTAATTCTATTAGACCTCAGTGCAGCATTTGACACTGTCAGACATGACATTCTACTGTCCAGAATGGAGAACATTGTGGGTATCTCTGGCACTGCCCTGCAATGGTTCAAGTCCTATCTGACTGATAAGCAAGAGTTTGTTAGTCTTGGCAACAGCAGATCCAGCTCAGCACCAGTCACACAAGGAATTTCTCAGGGCTCTGTCCTCGGCCCTCTGCTCTTCTGTATTTACATGCTTCCCCTTGGCCATATTATTCGTAGCTATGGACTGGGTTATCATTTTTACGCAGATGATACTCAACTCTACTTCAATGTTAAAAGTGGAACTTCATCAGATCTTTCTCAGCTCACAACCTGCCTTAGTGAAATTAAAACCTGGATGGAGCAGAACTCTTTAAAATTAAATTGCAATAAAACTGAACTCCTGCAAATTGGGACTAAAATGCAACTTAATAAAATGAGCTCTTTCCCAGTCCATCTTGGCGGTGATCTCATCAGACCTGCCTCTACCTGTAAAGAATCTTGGTGTCATTTTTGATTCCTCCCTCTCTTATTCCGACCACATAAATCACATTAAGAAACTTTCTTAGTTGCACCTCCGTAACATATCCCGTGTTCGCTCCTTCCTCTCCTTCTCTAATGCTGAGAAACTTGTCCCTGCTTTTATCACATCCCGCATCAATTATTGTAATTCCCTACTGGCAGGTGCCCCTTCTAATCTTATATCACAGCTCCAGCTTATTCAAAACTCAGCTGCAACAGTCCTTACTTGAACCAGCAGCAGCGAGCACATCACACCCATCCTGCTCCGTCTTCACTGGCTCCCTGTGTCTTACAGAATCGAATATAAAATCCTACTAATAACCTACAAAGCCTTAAACGACCTGCGCCAAACTACATTAGTGACCTTCTCCATCATTATGTGTCTGTCCGCCCACTAAGGTCCTCTGATTCAGGCAATCTTGTTGTGCCCCACACTAATCTACACTCCATGGGTGACAAAGCCTTCAACTGTATAGCACCCAGACCCTGGAATGACCTACCGAAATTAGATCAGCTGACTCCATGAATTCTTTTAAAAAACAACTCAAAACTCATCTGTTCAGGAAGGCTTTTAGCTCTACTTGACTTTATTACCCTTCTCTCAGTTTACTTCTCTGTCAAGATGCTCATGTAATCTGTATGTGTGTGTGCAGACCATCAATTATGTTGTTCGTTAGGCTTTTTTTTTTCTCTTAATTCACTGTCGTAATCTTCTTTATTTATTTATCTGGTTTGTACAATGCTATATACTGTATACCCTGCCGTTCTTTCTTATATTCTGTAAGTGCCTTGAGCATGGGAAAGGCGCTATATAAATAAAATATCTATTATTAATCATGTCATAATGCATAAAGGTGTAAAGACCACACTGTTGTTAACTTATGCATGTAAAACCACAAAAGGATTAAAAGTAAGCAGTGCATGTCTGGGAGGAGGATCACAGAAATCAAAAGGTGTTGAATGTCTTCAATTATAGGTGTGAAACACTCTTCTTTCTTTGACATTTTGCAGGACAAAGAGGATGTCAAATCCATTTGAATGGATTAATTTTTTCCCCTCATTTTGTTTTTGCCATTGGTCTGTATGTAATACTTTTTGAACTTTTACTTTTTTAACGTTTTCTGGGTTGGCTCTTTTATATTTTGATGCAATAAAAATCACTTTTTATAAAAACCGAAAGGTATTTTTGAATTTTGATAAGGACTCCTTAGACCCTCTTAGTAAAGATAAATCATTCTGTGGGTATCACTGGTTTAACCTAGGCATGGTTTACCTCATATTTATCTTATAGCAGCAGTTTCTCCAGTTTGACTTGTAGGATCCCCCAAAGATCTGTCCTCAGACCTATCTTGTTTTTCACTTTATATGCTTCCTCTAGCTCAAATCACCAATTCTTTTAATGGAATCCCCTACCATGTTTATGCTGATGATATTCAGGTTTATTGTTCTTTTAAGCAAAAACAACTACAGTATACAAGTTGTCTTCTTTGGTTGACTATCTAAAGGAGGTCAATAATTGGCTACTTGCCAACTACTTAAAGTTAAATACTCAGAAAACTGAGGTTTTAATCTTTGCCCCTCTGCATCTGCGCCCGGCAGTTTCTCAAAAATCTTCCACCATCTCCACCTTCTCTCAAGCATCCCTACGTAATTTAGGTGTCATTTTTTATCAATCTTTGAGGTATGATGCACATTTCAGGTGTCTCTGTGTTGTTTTTTCACTTTAAGAATTTTTAACAAGTTGAGATCCATTGTTACCAGGGCTGAAATGGAAATGCTTATCCATGCTTTCGCCTTGTCACTTCTGGATTACTGCAATTCCCTCTTTACCTGCCTATATAAAGCTGATTTGTCTCATCTTCAGACTTTCCAAAATGTAGCTGCTAGGGTATTAACACATTCACATAAATGGACCCCATATTTCCCCAATTTTACATACTCTACATTGGATCCCAATGGAATTTAGGATCCAGTTCAAAATTCTGGTTCTTACTTACAGAGATCTGCATGGGCAAGCTCCCCAATATATCACAAACCTTTTACAAAATTACACCTTGGGCCGTGCCCTTAGATCTGCTCATTTAGATCTCCTTTTGGTTCCTTGTACCAGATTAAACACATGTGGGAATTGTGCATTTCTAGCTATGACTGCAAGGTTATGGAATCATGAGGTCTGCAGAATCTAGCAAAATCTACTAAATTGTTCAAATGTCAACTTAAGACATATTTGTTCAGACAGGCATTTGTGTAGCCTTGTTTTTATTTTGTTTTGTTTTGTGATATTTCATGTTCTCTATGTTTTTTGATATTTCATTTTATTGTTCGGTGCTTTGTGACATTTGTCTGTGATAGGTGCTCTATAAATACATTTTTACTTACTTACTCACTCATTGGTACTTTGATCCTGACTACTACACCTCCTGTTCCTGTGATGGGACATGAGTTGTCACATACTTCAGAAAAGAAAGTTAAAATACCAAAAGAACATGAAAAGCACACAGAGACTCCTGGATGCTTACAGTTGGAGAGCTGTGACCTGATCAATTTTCTGGTAGGAACAAAGAAAGATCATTTTAAGAGCACAGATGCTTTAGTTTTTAATGCAACTTTTTAAATACATAATTTCCTTCAACAGAAACTAAAAGGGTGAACAACATACCACTCTGCTCTGCCCACTAGCCTATCACCGTGCCTATTGGTATAAAAATGCAGCCATCAATGCTTATAAAGGGTAAAGCAGCAAATGCTCACTGACATCGGCTAAGTTATATATATATATATATATATATATATATATATATATATATATATATATGACAAACACTGCTTATTGCACTCACCATGTACAGTAATCCCTCGCTATATTGCGCTTCGACTTTCGCAGCTTCACTCTATCGCGGATTTTATATGTAAGCATATCTATATTACTAAACGAAGGTTGTATATATGCACGGATGCCAGATGCACCGAAGCGCATGAGCAGTGCGTCCCAGAGTCAAACCTAGCGGCTTCCCAGAGTCAGTAGGTGGCACCCAAACAACACAACACAACCTGTAAACTAAACTTCACGTCACAATACAACCGCCGCCCGAACATGAACACCACCACATATACAACCTTCGTTTAGTGATGTTTGCATATATGCAATGAAGAAGCACCGAAAGCACCCCTGAGTCAAACCCAGCGGCTTCCCAGAGTCAGTAGGTAGCGCCCAAACAACACAACACGACCTGTAAACTAAACTTGAGGTAAAGCGTGCATGCCAGGTTGTATATATGCAAATGCCAGAGGCCACAAGCAAGCCGTACACACTACCACTGCCACCCAAACGCGACCGCCCACACCACGCATATACCACCTTCGTTTAGTAATGTACTCCTCCAAGCCCGGGTCCGCCGCAATGGTCACTTCTGCACATGAATCCGCAGCCGTCAGCAAACGACTTCTAGCTAACTACACAGCCACAGAAAAACAAAAACAAGAATGCATGGATAAAAACAGTGAACGAAGGCGCCTACAACGTGCTTCTGAAACACCAGAACTAGATGAGTCACGGTTCCAAAAAGAAACCGCTTTAGTACAAATATGTTAATTTAATTAAATGTAAATTTTCCCAGGACGCACCCACCCTCCATGATTTTTCTTCCCTCCAAATATTGGAGGGAACAGAAAGTGATTGCCATTCTTGGATTTGCGATTCTTTCGAGAATCGCGGGTTTGCTGGTTTAAATATATATATATATATATATATATATGTATATAAGCTACCCAATCAGAGCACGTATTACGTATTAAATAAAACTCCTCAAATATATTGTGAGCACGGGGGCTGTTTGCACCCCAAGAGGATACGGCCGCTCCTCAAAAAACTCTGAAAGACTACCTTCACATTGCTCCCTTCTTTACTGGGCTTACTTGTGGTTGCTTTGTTGCGCGATATGCTTCCCGCACGGTGCTTCACATACTTAAAAGCTCAAACAGCACCTATTGATTTTTGATTGTTTGCTTTTCTCTCTCTCTCTCTTGCTCTGACATTCTCTGCTCCTGACGGAGGGGGTGTGAGCAGGGGGCAACCCCCGCGATCGAGGAGGGATCACTGTACAAAAGTTGTTTCCTATACTTCTATTGTTACTTGTTCCATACTACTCCTGTCACAAGTCTCACTTAAGAACACTTACTCTCTACTGCTTACTTGCCAATGTTATAAAATGTGTCACTGCACAAATTCTTATTACAAGTTGTGATCGAAGCAAATAAAATGAGGCAGACTGGCAACCTGTTTCATCAGGGTCTATCACAGGTCACATTTTTATAACAATTTATTAATTTCAATTGTGCAAATTTTATTTATAGGGTTGACATATAATTTCACTAGTAGGCTATATTGAAATCTTGTTATCTCTGTAAATCACATTGTAATGGATTGGGGGTTGGGGCATTTTTTTAAATTCATAAACAGTTAAACATATAAACATTTTTATTAATATTCCTAGTTTATACTGCAAAGTACTCTAGGAAAAGACGAATGAAAAGGAGGAACGTGAGGATATTATAAAATGTTGTATATACTGCTGTATGATTGATGATTATCTCTAAACTGTGTAAATGACTTTAATTTTGTAGCTTAAATTAATTGTATTTATTTTCAATTTTTTAATAATCTACCAATAAAAAAATGCACAAGCAAGAATCATAATGTACCCTTAGTTACAAAGCAGAAAGCAAACTTAATTTATATTAAATTATATGAACATTATTTGCTTATTTGGCCAACATTTTTATCCAGAGCGACGTACAATGTTTAAGATACAATTGGTTACATTTGTTTTTCCAATTGGAGCACAGGAAGGCGAAGTGACTTGCCTGGGGTCACACAGTGTCAGTGGAGGGATTTGAAACCACAAACTTCTGATTACGCTGTTCACTTCAGAGTACATTCTTGTTTTTCTATATTCTACACCTGTCCAAGACTGCATGTTTATAAATTAAAGAAGCTAATGCATTTAATGTCTATTAGGTTTACACCGAGTAATAACATTTTAAATAAACAAGTATGCTATGTCAGAGGAAGGTGAATGAAATGCCACTGGAGAAACACATTATATCATGTATTCTACTTTCTGTTGTAACTATTTATTTAAACGTTTAGAAGTGAAAACAGCTTTCGGTAAGATGTTATTGCGCATACCCAAGTGCAAATATTTATGTGGTTGGTTAAGACATCTGTATCAAGAAGGTACGGAAACTAAAACAAAAACTGCTTACAAACACATGAGTTTATGCTTAAACAAAAAGTGGATATGCAAACTCACTGTAACACATCCTGCAGATCTCATCCAGAATTTCACGGTACCGATCAGTCAATGGAGGCAATGGTTTCAGATCCATTTTCTTAAAGTCTTCAGGGCACTCGTTTTTTGAGTGTCCATCCCTTCTGCAGATGCTGCAGACAACTGTTGGTGGCTAGAAATGATTCAATTTAAAAGATACATGTTTTACACTGAGTGATGGCAGAATGAGATGTGCATCAAACATGAGTTTGCATCGTACACTGTGAGGAGCCAGAGAATAGACCACTGCAACCTCACCTGTTCATTTCACCACATATGACTAATAACACAAAATGCAACTGCATAATAAAGCTGAGAAGGTGCAAGTAAGGACCCATTAATGTCATGATTTATACATAAATAGCAGGTTAAGAATTAATATAAAAAAATAAGAGTGCATAGATCTTCTGAAAAATCAGTAATGCATCTTGCATTAACTTCATATTTTTGTGTAGTCATTTTGTAAAGAAAAACTTAAAATTAAACTTTTTTTTCCAAATTATTTTATATTGTACTTTATTGCATATATTTGACTTATGTGTTTTTATATTAAAGACAAATTACAAGATAAGTTTAGAGTAGAACACAGGTGGTAACTTATGTGACTTGCTCAAAGTTACACAGCAAGTTTCATGTGGTAACTAAACAGGAAATTCTGTGGTTTCAATTTTACAGCCTTGACCACCACATCACACTGTCTGACAAGTTACAGCACAGCTACAGTAAAAACTATCTCTATCTGGAAACCTAGAACACAAATTAAGATATAATTTACAGCACGAGGCATACACCAATTCATCACTTATAAATGTAAAATAGATTTCATGACCTATATTAAAGGATATTTTTGGTATTTTTTAAGTCAAAGTTATTTCTTCACATTGTCAAATGTAACTGAGTTCTACAATATAGCAATTCACACAATTATAAAAAAAAATCTTGGAAGGAGACGAGACGTGATTTTTTTCGGAAACACAGTTACACGTCCCGCGAGACGAGGCGTGGTAAACATGCAGAGCAGGTTAGAGATAATGGAAGCACGAAAGTTCGAAAGTCTCAAAAAAAGGAAAGTAAAGATCGCATTAGCGCAAACAAACGGAAATTATTATTCGGTGAATTAACAGAACAGCGAAAAGAGATTGAGTATATTGTTCGGATTGAAACTTTAAATCGGAGACTTGTAGATCGTCTAATTCGTGTTGCCAGCAAGAATTAAAAGATTCCAAAAACGTTGACGCAGTATGAAGTCCCATGAGACGGAGACTTTTGACATGAGAATCTTTCAAGTCATGCCCTACTTACAACCGTTTTCTAACAAGACCACGGTCATCTAGCCTCAATCGTGTGAATGCTTTTGGCAGACACCCTTCCTGCGCTCTTAGCTCTTATAAATTTTATTAGGACGATAATTTTGTATGTTCTAGATGACACATCAATGACTATGCGAAGAAGAAAGAGCGTGGACAAAAATCCGAAAAAGTCATTTTATTTATTAGAGAGAAAGAAACGATATTCACACACAGGCAGTTATACGTTATGTAAGTCAAAACACAGAATCAAAATTCAATGCGATCTTGAAGAAAAGTTAATTCCAAATATTGTTTTTACTAAAGTTATAAAGTAAAAGCGAAAATAATGCATATGTAACAATTCCCATGAAAATAATCTCCTTAAATTGTATATACGGTTAACCAAACCTAGGGGTGGGCGAGTGAAGCGAGCAGGGGGCAGAGCCCCCTAATTTTATACATTTTTAAAAATAATATACCCATTCTTGCAGTCTGAAGTAGGCTTCATGGGGTACAGGCCCAAATATAAAAACAAAAAAAAGCCTTAAAACCCTGATCTAAGAAAAACACAATTTTCTGCATTTGTGAGGCAACCACGTAATAACAAAAGGAAACTGGAAGCAACACATTTTATCAAGATTCTTGATATAAGGAAATGTTTTTTGTGTGCTTGCTCGTCTGTTAACGGCAGTCATTGTGACAGTACATGATTGAAAATGCATGTCACCACAGCAGCACATGTATATTTAGATATTTCTTTTCTATTCAATGTGTACTAAATTTATATTTTCCATATGCAGCAGTGGCGGACACACAAAATCACACACAGAGGAGATGGGTGATGCATACTCAAATCTTATTTACTTTTTTCCTAAACAGCTCGTCATATATAACCAATTTTCACATTACATTGGCTGATTTGGCAACTGCCATGGTGTAATCCAGCGTTTCTCAACCTTTAAGTATTTACGACCCAAGTTTTCATAACAGTTTTAATTGCGCCCCCCTAACGTTTTTTTGAAAGGAGCCCACTAATACCAATTTATTCTTTTTCAATTAATGATACATCATAGATGCATATTTTATTATACCTACTTAACTTTTATGGACATTTATCTAACTCTATATTTATTTTTCTACTATCAGAATGCTAGTTTAAGTTCATTTGTTTTGGTTTCAATAGATGTATTTTTCATATTTTCGATTCTTGTTTTCTTTTTTTCACATCTTCGCGCCCCCCTAGGGGGGCCCGCCCCACAGTTTGAGAACCACTGGTGTAATCTAAGATACATTTCAGCAAAAAGAAAGGAAAACCAACTACTCAATTCTTACATTTTCATACATTGCGTCTGTGAGTGAACCTTGTTCCAGCACTGTGCTCTTCAACTGCTTCTTGCTGCGTCTACTCTGTGCCATATTCTCTTTTCTGTAGGTGGAAGTTGGTGCTGACTGTGTGAGAAATATGCCATGCATGAGGAAAATGTAATGTTGTTCCTGGTTATATTAAACCAGTAATGGCGCACTGCACACTTGACTTGAGTATTCCTAGTTTTCCTCTTCTTTCTCTGTACGTTTATCATTCGTTTGCTCAGAGGTTGATGCGCTTGCTGCTTCCTGAGCAGCTCTTCTTTTCTCCACCCTAGTGGCCCGCTTCTTCTCTTCTTTTGTCGGCATCTTTTCGCATTAAAACTGATTAAGTCAGTGTTTGTGTTGCAATTACTTAGTATGTTTTCCTTAATTTTTAACTTATTCTGCCTCAAGAATGATTTAAGAATATGAAGAGGTAGAGGAAGTGACAGCAAAGGTGGTAAGGATGAGAACAGCGCTCGTACACATGTGCCACACGGCCACCCTGCTGGCCACTGCTGAGAGTTGATTCTACAATAAAATAAAAATAAAAAGACGAATAACCTTGAAGGTCAATTATCACCCCGAAAGCGGATAGTAGATGTCACGTAGGATATGTGTACCAATTGGTCAAACGGTTTGAGAGCTACAGGTGATTTAAAATTCTGGACAGACAAACAGCTAGCCATGGTAGCGTAATATATATAAAGATATAAGTGAAATTATGAATCATGAACTGGAGTCAGGTGACTGTTGTAGGGGATACCTTTTGCCGGTTATATTCTGTGTTATATCTTACACAGCTTATGGAACAAGATTCATGTTGTGCGGCAGCATGATGCTTGTTGGTCAAGCAGGCAAATAAAAGAAACAAGTCACTAGACTGAAATAGCACAAACCATTTATTGAATTTTAGGGCATGGTGAGTTGCTCTTCCTGAGGAAATGGTAATAAGAGAACAACCAAGGACAATATTTTTGACTGAATAGAAGTGATTAGTAACTTGCACCGTTTCTTGTCAGTGGACATTTACTCAAGCCCATAATATGACAAGGTAGTTCAGAGTTGCGATTCATAGCAATTTTAAATCAGCTTTGGTAAAGACTATTAAAAATTATTCAAGCACAACCGCTGGTGCGGTCTCACGTAATACACAATTCTATAACAGTCTATGTGTATCTACAATCACCCCGCTGTGACAAATGCTTTCCACATATTTTCGTTATTGTCTAGTTTTGTACAAAACAAAGACAGCAATTCAAATCTGGGCAGAAACAATCAATACCGTCAGTAATAGCATTTGGAGAATATTTTTCAAGGTGAAAAGGAAATGCTAGAGGAAATAGTGTTCCTAGGGCTGGAAATGTTGCTGTGGAGGGAGATTATCAGTGAGCTGAAACACACTCTTTTAATATGGTTAAAATCTTACAAAAATGTTTTGCTATTTTTCTTCCTAAAATGACACGGACATTAGTTGCTTTATAATATGTGCGAAATCTCAAGACAAGGATCAATACTCAATAACATGCTTGGCTTGAAAAATAGATGCATTCTGTAAGTTTTAAGGCATTTGCTTCCACATTTGGACTTTTGGTCTTAAGAAACATTTAAACTGCAAGAAAATGCAAAAAAAAAAAACCCTTCACTGTACAATACAATTTTATATGAAACATTCATACATACAATGACTGTGAAGAAATAACTTTGACTTGAAAAATGTGAAACTTACCTTCTTATATAATTCTACAGGTACAGGAAAATATCTATAATTACCTTCCCTCCAGTAAACACTGTCCTGTCAAATTCATAAAACAGATCCTGCAGAGAGATTGCACTTGCTGCATTTATCTTTTCTTCATCTGCTTCATACTCCTTTTCACTCTCTGTCATACCATTTGCTACAGACCCACTCCGTGAGGTAGAAACTGTGATGTCTTCAAGGCAGTCCGTGCTATTGCTGTATTCCCGGGAAGTTAAATTATTCTTCCTTAACGACCTTTCCTCAGAGTTGTTTACTTGCTCCAAATAAGAGGAACTCACTAAACTGCTAGTACAGTTGGGGATGCATACTTCCGATTTTGGCGTTAAGTCTTTTGTCTTTAGTGCAAAGTTAAAAGAGCCTTCCTCACTGTCACTTAAGTCCTCCAAACGCCTGGAAAATTCCCCTGTTATTGAAAATTCATCATCATTGCTATACTTGTCGTCATCTTCTTCTTCTTCATCCTCCTCCTCCTCTGTGCCATCCATGTCTTCTTTATCTTTATCCTGTTCCCTTTGCTCATCTGCTGATTTTGAATCAGCATCAGTACAATGAATGTTGGGCACCATGCTTTCATCTGGACAATTTTCAGCAGCACCTGCCACTTTATGCTTGCAGGTCTTTTTAGCACCACGCTTTTTGCGTCTTCTGCCTCGCAAAGGTGCAATCTTGGTCCCATTTTTGCTTTGCGGACAGGCAAAGTACCGGTAGGTAGTGCGAAATCGCTCGAGGATGTACTCAAATACCATTTGGCTATTGAGGCTGCGAGCCACATTCCTCTTTAGTGCAAATGGGTCTGCAAACACAAAAATGATTGTTTTACTTAATAATACATGCAGGTGCTTGCATTTCATTTGTTGAAATAAACTGCGCTTAAAATTAAAAAAAAGAAATAAAGTGCACAGAAAATGGGGTATATTTTATGCTTATAAAATTAGTATAGGATTTATCAAGGCAATTTTTATAACTATACAATACATTTTTTCTTACAAGAACACAGGCATCAAAATTATTAGATCCCTTTTTACATAAAATTAAAATATTCAAAGAAAGTATGAATATTTATTATTATTTATTTATAAACTCAGGAATTGGGAATATTTTTGGTCTTCCCATGTCACAGGGTGTTAAAAACAAATAAACCCTTCAATCATAAATCTGTGTTAAGGGGACCAAGCTTCTAAATAATAAGAAAACACATCTATAACAACTAACCATTTAAAGCGGTTGCAAAAACAAAGCCCTTGGTGACAAGTAGAATTAAATTAAAGGAGCTTCAGTTTCCCAAATGCTGTGGAGATTTGGTTTATAACAAGGATGAGATCAAAATTGAACTCTCTAGCCATTCAACACTTACTGTATAATACACATAGCATTTGAAAAAGTTCCCGTTCTAACAGAAAAATGTCCTGTCTACCATGAAAAATAGCAGTGAATGGTATATTTGTGAGCAGTGAGTGTTACAACAGCTTTGAAGACTTTATAATACCTCACCCTGACTACTTTTCTTTATCTTTAGCTAGGTCAGACACTTTCAGTCTTCTTAGTAGTTCTTGTGTGAAATTGCTTGTTATACTATTTATGTGTACAGTCATATGAAAAAGTTTACATTCAACAAAAACGATAACAGTGGTATGTCTTTCATTTCCTAGGAACATCTGAGTACTGCAGTGTTTTCCGAACAAAGATTTTTTAGTGACGCAGTATTTAGTTTTATGAAATTAAATCAAATATGAAAAACTGGCTGTGCACAAATGTGGGTCCCCTTGTCATTTTGCTGATTTGAATGCCTGTCACTGCTCAATGCTGATTACTTGCAACGCCAAATTAGTTGGATGAGCTCGTTAAGCCTTGAACTTCATAGACAGGTGTGTCCCATCATGAGATATAAAGGTATTTAAGGTGGTCAGCTGCAAGTTGTGCTTCCTTCCCTTTGACTCTCCTCTGAAGAGTGACAGCATGGGATCCTCAAAGCAACTCTCCAAAGATCTGAAAACAAAGATTGTTGAGTCTCCTGGTTTAGGGGAAGGCTACAAAAAGCCATCTCAGAGGTTTAAACTGTCAGTTTCAACTGTAAGGAATGTCATCAGGAAATGGAAGGCCACAGGCACATTTGCTGTTAAACCCAGCAGGTCTGGCAGGCCAAGAAAAATACAGGAGTGGCATATGCACAGGATTGTGAGAATGGTTACAGACAACCCACAGATCACCTCCAAAGACCTGCAAGAACATCTTGCTGCAGATGGTGTATCTGTACATCATTCTACAATTCAGCGCAATTTGCACAAAAATCATCTGTATGGCAGGGCGATGAGAAAGAAGCCCTTTCTGCACTCACGCCACAAACAGAGTCGCTTGTTGTATGCAAATACTCATTCCAGATTCATTTTGGAACAAAGCGCTTTGGACTGATGAGACAAAACAAAAATTGAGTTATTTGGTCATAACAAAAACCATTTTGCATGGCGGAAGAAGAACACCGCATTCCAAGAAAAACACCTGTTACCTACTGTCACATTTGGTGGAGGTTCCATCATGCTGTGGGGCTATATGGCTAGTTCTGGGACTGGGGCCAGTGTTAAAGTTGAGCGTCAGATGAATTCAACCCAATATCAACAAATTCTTCAGGATAATTAATGTTCAAGCATCAGTTGCAAAGTTGGGTTAGATATTCCAACAAGACAATGACCCAAAACACAGTTGGAAATCTACAAAGGCATTCATGCAGAGGGAGAAGTACAATGTTCTGGAATGGCCGTCACAGTCCCCTGACTTGAATATCATTGAAAATCTATGGGATGATTTGAGGCAGGCTGTCCATGCTCGGCAACCATCAAATTTAACTGAACTGGAGAGAGTTTGTATGGAAGAATAGTCAGCAATACCTCCATCCAGAATCCAGACACTCATCAAAGGCTATAGGAAGACAGCATCTAGAGGTTGTTAGATTTACAAAAGGAGGCTCAACTAAGTATTGATGTCATATCTCTGTTGGGTGCCCAAATTTATGCACCTGTCTAATTTTGTGATGATGCATATTTTCTGTTAATCCAATAAACTTAATGTCACTGCTGAAATCCTACTGTTTCCATAAGGCATGTCATTTATTAAAAGGAAGTTGCTACTTTGAAAGCTCAGCCAATGAGAAACAAAAATCTAAAGAATTAAGAGGGGTTCCCAGACTTTTTCATATGACTGTATATTTGTTTATTAAGGTTCTATATAAAGCCCAATTTCCTCCTTGGGAGAAACAAAAATTCTATCTATCTACCTATGCTACTGAAAGAATCACATTAATCAATGTGTATATAAGACAGAGACAGAGTAACTTAGCAAATCCTTAATGAGCACTCCAAAGAGTTGCACTTCATGTGAAGATCACCTTCAATGGCTATCCTCCTTCTAGGCCAATTTTTAATCTCTCTTGAAAGGAGCTCTTTGATTCGTATACAGATAATGTATTCCTCCAGTGCAAATTCCAGAGTGTAGAAGCGCAGCAACTCCAGCCATAGCTGCCCAATTGTCACATCTTTTTTAGTCTCTAGGGCAAGTCTTGCCTAGGAATTAATAGAAAATGCAAATAAAAATGTGATGTTGACTGCATCCGATCAAGAAATTAAATATATAGATTTTTAAAACTAATTTAAAGCATATGAAAGCTTATAAAAGAAAGTGTTTAAGAATTGGTGGTTTCTTTGTAGTCCCAAAGTCAAGCCTTGACAAATAACTATAGTAATTATATAATAATCAGAACTCACTTTGCCTTGTTTAATTTTTGACTGCCATTTCTCTCCATTTGCATCTGTGTGGTTATCTAACTTCTTCCCTGCTGTTTTCTTCTGCTCCAGTTTTGATTTGCCATCAGTTCCACTGTTGGCTGGTTTGTGTTCCCATAATACAAACTTGTCCTCCTCGATTCCTTTTAAGCGGTACTCATCTACATGCTTCACATTAAATCCTTCAACCTAGTCAGAAATATAAGCATATGGTCATCACATTGATTAGAAATGGAAAATTACATTAAAATTCTCTCATGTCACATTCATTACAAGAATGTTTAATTTAATAGACTAAAAAGGGCTTTTTATCATTTTCAATTCAAACCAACATTTTGAATGTTAATTTTTAGTGATGATCATTTTCATTTACTTTGCATACAAGAAAAAAGGTCCAATGCATCAAGCCAGCTGTGGTGCATGTTTTTGGAAACAAATGAGAAAGCTGTTCACATACCCATGAGCCTAAATAGTGTGGTAAGATAGGGTCCTTCCTTTGCTGAAGAAAGAAGATTACCATCAAAGAAAAGGAGTAGGAGGGAATGCCACCCTCTGCCTGGCAGTCTATGTAACAAAGCTGGTGGAAAACAAAAACTTAATATGATGAGATCAGTGAACAATTTACTTAATAATTTAAAAAAGCACTATTTGTATATATAAATATAAACAATATACTTAAAGTACTGATTTTCTCTCGCATATGCGAAATGTAATTTTATATGTAAATAGATAGGATTTATATTTCCCAACTCAAATATAATCAAGTTAAATACACTGTGAAAAAATATGGGTGTCACACGTGGAGAATTCCTACCCTACAGTAAAGAAATGCTACAAAATCTCACAGCTTCAAATTTTCCCCAGTAAGTCACAGTGACTGTTTCTCTTAACTCAACAATCACACAGCTATTACACAAGTGGCATTCAAGTGGGCCTTATGAAATGTAGATAAAAAACTGTCTCAATCTGCTCTCAATAGTCCTATGTCCTTTGACATAATAGAGAAGGGAGAAAAGTGAGCGGGCAGAATGAGCGAGGACTTCAATAATACTGTTACTAAGGTTATGTGTGTTTCATATTTACCTTGGAGAGTGGTCTGCCATTGATATTCTGTGCTGACTTCACCAACCTCTGTTGAATTTTGTGGTTCTCAGCTAAAATGATGCTATACCAAGATGCTATGTAGCTAAAGAGTATAAAATCCACTAAGCACCTATAGACACTGATGGGCATTGACTGAGATATTCAGGTTCTCCTTAGTGGTCTGAGAAAGTAGAAGCATTGGTTAGACTTCTTCACAAAAGCCATGACCTGTTAGTAGACTATCAGTGATTGGAGCTTGAAGAAATTTAAAGTTGCACCAGCCAAGTCAACCAGTTTAGATGTTCAAAACCCAATGTCACAATGTTTTTATTGTGCATTGCAGAATTGTGAACTTATCAAACTGCTAAAATGTACATTATATGGAGACAGTCATTAGCAAGAGTGTAACCAAGTTTTTACAATAGTGTCCATGCTTATCCGTTCCCCAGACATTTGATCCACCACAAAGATTGTACTTGTTGCTTTAACCATCATCTCCTGAAGTTTTACTATTTTGAGAATGAATATTTTCAAAACATGGATCAAACCAAACGGCAGAGCATATCAATAAGGAAACTGTTCTGTTTACAGTGTCTGTTGGCTTAATTTAACCAAAACACATTCATAAAACTACAAATGCTCATCACAGTGAATGCCCAAATATCTGAAGGACACAACATTTTCTGTTCTCCACTTACTATATTTAATGACTGGAAAAGGAGGGAAAAGAAAAAAATCTTTCACATGGAAGAGGACTAATAATTAGTGCAAAGCTCTGCTCTTTGGGGAAAAAGCTTTATTCTCATTTACACTCAACATAATTAAATACAAGACAAGTGCAACAAGGAGTAAAAGGGTCTTTCCACACATCTGCACTCAAAAACTGAAGGCAATAGCTACCGAAGAATTAACTGACTGAATTGATGGGTATGAAGTTAATAAAAGATGCTAAAAGGAACTCAAAAAAAAAAGAAAAACTGCTTGTTTGCTGAGCCATATACTGATTTGTGCAGGCATGTTATTAAGGAGGGATAGAAGAGTAAATCTCCCTCAGTATTATGTTATTCAATTGACAACTGAAGGTCTACAATGGCTGACACTGCCTGTTTGAACCTGACGTTTATAAATAGATTGACAAAGTAATATCGCTGCTGAACACCTACAGTGACCAGTTCTGCCATTTAATCAGATTTGACCCATTTTACTGCCAAACAAAGAAGTGTTTCTGTTGAATCTTTTTATTTAAAATTAGTCAAATATAAGTGCTCAAAGCTCAAATGTTCATGTATTAACTCTGTGTTTTTAATTTCTTCCAATGGAAAACTGTCTAGATAAAGGACTTACCCTTGCCCAAAAGCGAAATGCCAGCACCAGAGGAATCAGTCTGGGCTCCAGTTTACCCAGTGCTGCCAACAAGCTGGATGTCAGACAGGCAACATCATTTCCAGCACTTACTTTAAACATTAGGCCACTATGAAAAGAAATCAAGAATTAAATGAGAACGTACTTAATATATTTATATACTTTTCTGATCAACATACCATTAAAGTGCATTAAGATTCTAAACTTTTTTTAAACAGAGTCTTAGGCTTATATTTACAAATTCACAAATACAAACTTCATGACTTCTTTGTTCAGACTATCACTTTAGCAGTGGCGGTTTGTAATGCAGGGTTCCTGAGTGACACCCCCACCTCACAAATATGCGAAATAATCATGAAATAAATTTGCTGGATGTGCCAGGTGTCAGTGCACGTCAACATCCATTAAACATTGGTTCAGACTTGTATTTGTCTAATTTCTGTGTGAATGCCCATCTTTCCTGACTGAAGGGCACCGGTCAAATGAAAGTGTATGTAAGTCCTTGACCTTTTGGCAAGCAGGTGACCTGAGGCTGCCATTTAATTGGATCCTTTTAGATTTTTCTGGGCACACAGCTCTCTGCGTCCTGGACACTCCCACATTTATAAGTAGCGAATTAGCGTTGTTTTAGGTTTTTTTAATCTAATGTGATTGGACGATTGTCGACACACTACTTCATGTTCTTGTCAATGGCTCATAGTTCACACCCACCATTAACTTAACTACAGGTGAGTGAGTGTGACTTTAGGGAGACGGCCACTTCAAGTGGAACTTCTGAAATCAAAGAAAATTCAGTTATTTCTTTAATGAAACACCCCTTCATAAATCGTTCACTTGAAAGAAAAGAAGATGATAAAGGAGCTTGGACCAGACTGACCTGACTTAAGAATTCAGCAGCAGGCAAGTTATCGAGGATGAGCTTACACACTGACTTTTTCCTGCACTGGCTGCGGAAGTCCTGCCCCTTCGGGCAGTTGAAAAAGTGTATGAGATATACTGTATATGTGTTTGTGGTCAGTGAAATAGTGGTGTGCCTTAGGATGATAATGGTTACAAAAAGTGTGCCACTACAGAAAAAAAGTTTGGGAAACACTGATCTGGACAACAATACAAGGCTAAATTTTTTTTGGCAGGCTTAGTGAAATGACTCAATTTAAGTTACTGAGGAATAAGGAAGGAAAGGATGGCAAAATTTATATTCATGGAAATGCTGGTATCCTGATCATTAAGACAGAATAACATTTAAGTTGGATTTGTCCTGTGGGTGTAGTACAAGACAGATTGGGGGACACATTATGTTTTAAGATCTTGCAATGTGAATTTGTGCCCAGGTGAAGTAAGCCTGGCAAACTTACATAGAACTGCGCAGATTGGCAGCAAGTGTATAATAAAATTAGGGTGTGCTAAACGATAAACTGGGATGCAAGACTTGAGAAAAATCAGAGGACTAGTGATTAGATTTATGAAATACAGTGGAAATGGACAAGGACAGGGAACTCTATTAGCAGAGGCAGAACAACATTGGGATTGGACGTATGTTATGGAGATGTTTTAGGACAGATTGAAGTCCACGTTATTGGAAGATTATGGAAGTGGATGTGCAGACATTATGGTGTGGGTTTTGGCAGAATGGGGAACTGTGCAAGTTGGAAGAGTGTTGGCAATTTAGAGAAAGGTGTAGTATAAAATTTGGGTGACAGGTGGCTGTCGTTTCTTCCCCATGGATAAAAACTGAATCTGTTGATGTTATTGCCTATATGGCCTGCTGACTGCCTCCTTCTCTGCTTTTTGAATCTTGTGGTTTTCTTTTGGATTCTGTTCAATTATGGTTATAAGGTACTCTTTTGTGGAACATTATGGTTTTGAGCGTAGTGAGCGCCGTACTCCGACAGTGCTCCTTCTGTTTAGGCATGTAAAAATTCTGCGCTGACCCAGGTACTGTCACAGAAGCTTGTGTCAGAAGTTTGACTATTATCACTCTAAAAATAACACTGACTTGATCTGGACTCCGTTTTATTTACGCTGTTGTATCGCTATCACTATTGGACCGTCTCCTGTTGTGAATTTTGAGAACTTGCGGACTATTTCATTAAAGTGTGAAATATCAGAATCTTCTACCTATATGCAAAATGCTAAAATTGCCTTATTTAAAGTTCACTTTCTAAATAGAAATTCATCCTTTATTGTGGACTTTGCTGTGGGGCATAATATTGATGTTTTGTATTGGATGGAAACCTGGCAACAACCTATGACTATTTTGGACTAAATATAGCTGTCCGTCCCCACTATTGTTATCTCGAAAAGCCACTTACTACTGGCCGTGTATGTGGTGTTGCAGTTATATATTCTTCTAAGCTTAAAATCAAGCCATTTTCTGCTCACAATGTTTCATTATTTGAGTATCTGGCATTACTGCTGTCTGTTGCATGACCTCTGTTGATATA
This sequence comes from Erpetoichthys calabaricus, assembly GCF_900747795.2. NCBI lineage: Eukaryota > Metazoa > Chordata > Cladistia > Polypteriformes > Polypteridae > Erpetoichthys > Erpetoichthys calabaricus. The sequence continues at coordinate 9,631,126 of NC_041403.2, forward strand.
ACCTGTTTATCGTCCTCAAAAACAGTCACCTGTCTTTGTGACAGAATTCACGGTGTTGCTTACTTTTCTGTGTTTTTTGTATCCTGTTCTGTTATACCTTGGTGATTTTAATTTACATGTAGACACTGGAAATTCTCTACAAGTGGCTGACTTTCTTAATGTACTTCAGTGCCTTGACCCAGTGTGTACCTTTCAGATTATTCCTGCTAATTTGTATGGTATTGATTTATCTATCTCTGACCATAAGGCCATTTCTTTTGATAGGTTTATCTTTGGTCAGTAGAATGGACAACAATCTCCTCGTAATATCACCTTCAGGAACACAAAAAATATCAGAGCCACTGCTCTTGGGGTACACTGAAGCAGTGACCTCCTCTGGCTGGTGTTTCTTTATCACCTGCTACCTTAGTTCATCATTATGACTATATACTTTCAACTAGTCTGGATCATCTTGATCCACTTAAAACTTGTAGTGTGACATTTAAGCACTCTGCTCCTTGGTTTTCTCCTAAGCTGCGTCACATGAAAGGTTATGGGTGAACGCTGAACACCTTAGTAGAAAAACAAGTTTGGTTGCCCATGCAACTTCCCACAAGGAATATGTTGCCATCTATAAGAAGGCATTACTGAGAAATAAGACTGCTTACTATACCAATAGCATTCTGTGTGGTCAGCATAATACCCAAACGCATTTTGCTACTGTGGATAAGCTACTTAAACCTGAAAATAACTTTCCACTAGGTGCCACTTCTGACCTTTATCAGAAATTTGTCTTTTTTAATAATATGATCAATATGATTTATTCTGAACTTCAAAAAGGTCCACACGTTCAGTCAAAACTTTGTCCGTCGCCTATCTTAACTGGCAGTGGTTTATCTAGCTTCCTATTGTTGGACGATCCTGCAGTCCCTACGCTTGGTTATGACCGACAGGCCACCTACCTGTATTCTAGATCCCATGCCTTCTGTTTTGGTAAAGGCTGTCTTGCCTTTTCTTCTTACTTTCATCAACAGTATCATCAACACATCTCTTCATACTGGCTTGGTCCCTTCTAGCTGAAAGACAGCTGTTGCTGCACCTGTCCTCAAAAAACCTGAGGATTTTAAAAACTATAGACTTATTTCATACCTTGCTTTTCTTAGTAAAATCCTAAAATGTGCTGTTGCAGGTCATTTAAAAGACTTTTTTGAGGAATTTTGAGTTTGAGGAATTTCAGTCTGGTTTTAGGGCGAATCAAACGCTGACATCAAACGCTGGTTGTCTGAAAACTTTCTCAGACTAAAAAGTGATAAAACTGAGGCTTCAATTATTGCATCTCCAGACACTTTAAAGAAAATGGACAATTCCTCAGTAAAAACCCATGGCTTTATTACATCCTTGTGTTCACAGGTTAAAAATCTTGGTGTTACTCTTGATCCTACAATCTCCGTTGATCCTCATATTAATAATACTAGCAAAATACCCGCGATTCACAGCGGCAAAGTACTGCTTTAAAATTTTTATTAAGAAGAAAAGTAAACCTTTTTAAACTGAGGGAAAATATACCAATAATTATTTGTTAAGGATCTCTTTGTATACCACGTTGTCAGTTCGGCCCTCCGGTTGTAATATGACCAAGCTGTGCACTGAGCTTACTCTTGAGCATGCAACGTATAGTTGGCCATGTGAAAAGCAATCTTGTCTCAAATCAATACCAACCTTTTGTAGGGTTTGTCCCTGAGACTTATTAATTGTCATTGCGAAGCAGAGCCTTACTGGAAATTGGAGGCGTTTGAATTGAAATGGGTTTCATCGATAACTTCACATCATTGAGAGTTTAAACATTCATAAACATCAAAGTGTCCACTACTCAAATCGTCACCTGTGAATCTAAGATGTTTAAGAGGCATTGGCGGTTGTCCAAAGGTGTAAAATATCTGGCCATTTCGGTACACTTGAAAGCGACAACCGAACAAGTCAGCGGCAGCCATCAACTCACATGCAGAACCATAGGTGAAGGGCTTAAGCATTTCACTCTTCCAGTGCTCCTGTGTAGTATAATTATCTCCTGTACCGTCATCAGTCCACACCTTGAACCTGTCCCAGTCATTCAATACGTAAGACACAATGTTCCTCTGGATATCAAGAGTGAGCCTGATATGGCCGTGCAATATGTAACACAGAGAATGGAAAAGACAGTCGCCATCTCCAGGCATGGAAACCACTCCATAAGTGACAGTTCTTTGATCGATGGTGATCACCTCAATAGACATGTTAATGGGGGTACGGTTGGAATGATAAAGGAAATGGGTACCTGAACAATGTAAACTAAGTCTAAAATACCTACACAATAACTATAATCGTAATAAACGAACAATAAAACAGCGGAGAAGCCGTGGATTAAATAAAAAGGCTGCAGTTATCAGCAGGGAGACGTGAATACCATGGCGAAGCAAGGAAGGGAATGAAGAGACCGGAGCGACGGACGGCCTTATATAGGCAGGCAGCCAACTACGTGGGAGGCATGGGGATGGGGGACCCAACGCCGCCTCACACGGCGACCAAGCTGCAGGCTATGGACGTATATATGTACGTAAGTAGGATTCAGTTAGCGTTGGGAACCCGCGTACCAAATTTCTTGAAGATGGGCCCATAAGTAACAAAGACCGTTGGAAAGTTCAATATGGCGGCCGACAGTGGCATCATACCACAGAAATAAGTACGTACATCGGTTTCGGTTAGCGCAGGGAAGCCGCCTACCAAATTTCGTGAAGATGGGGCCATAAATAAGAAAGTTTAACATGGCGGACGTTGTCGACTGTTTCGCGTAAAATTTTGAAATGAAACCTGCTTAACTTTTGTAAGTAAGCTGTAAGGAATGAGCCTGCCAAATTTCAGCCTTCTACCTACATTGGAAGTTGGAGAATTAGTGATGAGTGAGTCAGTGAGGGCTTTGCCTTTTATTAGTATACATTACCAAGATTGCCTTTTTCCACCTTAAGTAAATTTCAAGGCTGCATCCTTCTCTCTGATACTGCAACTGAGATGTTTACTCTTGCTTTTGTCAGTTCACAACTGGACTATTGCAATGCAGTGTTGTTTGGTATCCCTGCTTGGAGTATAAACAAATTACAATATGTACAAAATTCAGTGGCAACAGTGGTTATTCGCTTAAAATCCTGGGACAGCATATTACTCCTTCTTCTTCTTCTTTTGGCTGCTCCAGTTAGGGGTTGCCACAGCGGATCCTCTTTTTCTATATCTTTCTGTCCTCGTCATCTTGCGCTGTTACACCCACCACCTGCATGTCCTCTCTCATCACATCCATAAACCTTCTCTTAGGCCTTCCTCTTTTCCTCTTCCCTGGCAGCTCTATCCTTAACATCCTTTTCACAATATACTCAGCATCTCTCCTCTGCACAAGACCAAACCAAGGACAGCATATTACTCCTATACTTCTAAAATTGCTTTGGCTACCAATTTCCTACTGTATTCAATATGAACTTCTCCATCAAGTTTTTAAGGCTTTTAATTGTCTAGCCCACCTTACTTGTTTTCTTTAATTTGGTCCCTATACTCCATTGCGTTCACTTTGTTCTTCAGACTCCTTGTTATTAACCATTCCACTGTGCAGATTACACACTATGGGCAACAGGGCTTTTAGATTATCAGGGTCACGGCTATGCAAAGACCTGCCTTTGCACCTCTGTGAATGTACCTCATTTTCTGTTTTTAAATCTAAACTTAAAACCTATCTTTTTAATATTTCCTTTTGTTGTTCTCATTAATTCTGTTTGGATATTGGTCTGTTTGATTTTATGTGTGTTGTTATACAGTGGCCTAGGGTACCATGAAAGGTGCTTTTAAATAAAATGTATTTATTATTATTAACTGTTCCTTTCCACATCTATAAGGCAAGTTATGGGGAAGAATAAGGGGACTGTGGATGTCATGGACTGAACTTTTGGAGCACGGTAGAAATGGGAAAGCTGGCATCAGACTGGGCAGCATGGTGTAAAGGGTATAATACATTTTAGCCTGGATTTGTCCTATGGCTCTGGTATTGTGACAGGCCAAGATGTGCACTGACACTATGATTAGGACCACGACAGCACATGATAGATAGACAGATAGATATGAAAGGCACTATATAATAAATAGATGTGCAAGGCACTATATGATAGGTAAGTGCTGCTTCAGTTTGTCCCCGCCCCAATTTTTCACTAGCCACCACTGCATTTTAGCGCTTCGCTGCATGTTATTCTGTATTTCATTTTTACAAAATGTATTAATGTTTAATGGTCATAAATGTAAGTGTACTAAATATACAGAGATCAAATGAATTTATAAAGGAATGACACTTATTTCAAATTATCATGTGGGTTAGTCATAAATTCCAAAAAGGGAAGTTGTGACTATACAAGTCAATAGGGAAACCATAAACATTTGCACTGACCTTGCAACATCCCTGCAGAAAACAACTGGAACTTTGGCATGAAAATCAGACTCAACATCGCAGAAACAGGCTATAAAATAGAAGAACGGGAACCTCAGCATGTATGTTCAAGTAACATCTCTAAATCACAGCAGAAGCCTCTTGACCACTACTGCATAAATATATTTTATTATAACAAATCACTTACATGTATTTTTAAATATTTCCAGCACTTTAATTAAGACATCTGGTTGAGTCATCTGAAAGAAAAATAATCAAAAACTTAAAGGTTAATCCAACCCAAAAATCTAAAAACAACTGCACTGTTAATTATGAGATTTTAACGGACCAATTATACAAATTAACATGCCTTAATGTAACATCCCATGTGTGTCTTTAGTACACATGAACATTAAATGAGTATTAGGCATGGAACTGTAAAGAATATTTAAGCAACTAACATTTTTCCATCCAACCTTACAGCGTCCTGTTACATGGTAAAAGTAAAACCTCTACAAAACTAGCATATTATAAATGTGTCTTATTTGTGAGTAACATTGAGTCAGTCTGCACTGAGAATTTTAACTAACATTATCACACATTTTCTTTTATTAAGTGTATACGCTTTCAAAACAAATATAGAACTTCTCACTTACAGTAGGGGGAAACTTAACATCAATGTTGATATCACTGGTTTTAAAGGCAAACCTGGTGAGACAAGAGCCATAAAGCTGCAAGGTGCAAGCTATTGAAAGAGAAAAAAAATGAAGCTGATAATGATGATCATTTTTTGCCTAAAGCAGGAAATTTATCTTTTCATGCTAACGGTAATTACATTGTTTAAACTTCTAATACATAAAGGTATAGTGTCATAAAAAGTTTAAATTACCATTTAATACACAGTGTTTATTTTCACAAATACAAAACATAGCCCATATTTAATATAAGCAGCAACCTGAGTAACATTTTTATTCTTTCTAATAACCCCTTTCATACTTTTACATGTTCACATCAATGCACTTGCGTCACTCATTCACACACACACAGAAAGCATCCTGGCAATATGCTGTGACATCATAAACTAAGCTAATGCCCAGTGTAGTGTAGCAGAAAACTACATTGCACAAAATGGCAACACATAGAAAATGATGTCTTTTTTTTTTCTTTTTTGTAAAAGGATATAAATTTTTGAAAAGCAATGATTCAGCACCAAGTACACTTTATTTATTAATCTGTATGACGCCCAAAAATTTCAACAATACATTTGTGAAACAAGCAGCACTGAAATTGAAAAGGAATGGAGTAAGAACACAAAAATGTGTATTACTACATATTTTATTGTTCTAGAAAACTGCACTAAGCAGGTATGCCACAATGTGCGTGTCAAGTAGTGCTGGGCGGTATGACCAAAATTCTATATCACGGTATTTTTCAAAATTGTACCAGTTTCACGGTATTCAACGGTATTTTTTTCCCATGCATGAGTTAACCATATTTTCCACTACAAATACTGCAGTAGACTGGCTAAGAATAACCTATTCCACTGTCATGAGAATTGTACATTGTACAAAAAAACATTTTAATGTGCACACAAGTATTAATACAGGTTTGCATGGCCCCATAAAGTGATAGTTTTCAAGGAGGGGGGCACTAATGAAGAGAAGGAATCACGTTGCATGACAGTTGCTATCAAAATATAGAACTTTTTTATTGAACAAATTTTGTAAACAACTTAAACTAAAATTTTGAAACAAATTCTCAACCATCCAAAGAGGCATTTAGACTTAGTAAAATATTCAGAGGTGCTTGTCAAAAGTTGTATTGCACTGAACATGTCTTAGAAAAGAAACAATTGGTAAATATTTTTGTAAACCAACTACACTTTCTGTTAATGTTAACAATCTCTGTCCACTGACATGTTAAAGTGACTTTTTAAACAACTTTACCATTATTAAACTGCATAATATTTAAAAAATAACAATAAAATAAATAATAGTGCAACTTCCAGTAATAATACTATTACTTCAGAATTTCAAGCCCGGGTACATTACACAGTATTCACCAAAATAAAATAAAACAAGTGCAACTTGGTGATGACATCTTTACCAACTGAACCGTCATTAAGGCAAATTGCATTCATATGGACCTTGCTTCAAGCTAAGCTGCACACACAAATAATAAAACTGCAACTTGCATTTATAATGCTACTTGTGGTATAGTGGGTCCGCGGAGAGTTGATGAGGTGATTGGGGCGAGTCGCACCTGATCGTTCTCAATTGCTTCATCGGCTTACTGTGGCATGTGAATAAGGCGCTGCGCCCATGGACACGTACAGGGTATATTTATGGGCCGGCAGAATAGGGGGAAGGAAAAAAAGAAAAGATAACACAAGGAGGACAAAGAAGGGAAAAGGCAGTCACGGGAGATGATCCAGACACCAGCAAGGAGAAGGCAGCACGAGATGGGGCTCTGTGTGGGAGCGCAGGCTTAGGCGATCTAGGGGCTGGTTCACCCCACTGACTAAGTGTGTAGAGTGGGGCGAGGGAAATGTAAGACTCCCAATGGATCGGAGGAGCGACTGAGTGAGCACGAAGGAAGGCGGGAGGCGTGCCGACCTCGGGCGGTCTGGCTGCGCAGTGTGGCGGCAGCCAAAATAGGTTGGCAGAAAGCAGTTCATGCTGCAAAGGCTCCGCCAGTGAAGGGTGAGCCATGGAGACAGAAGGTGGTGTGCTGCGATTGGGCGAGGAGAGAGACTGCATTTTAATGAATTTATTTATTATGGATTTTATCCCCACATTTCACTGGCTTTATGGATTTGCTGTTTATTTGGGTACTGTATTTTTCTGAACACTGCACAATGGACACTTTTGGTTTTACTTTGTTTTAAACAAAAGCACTTGAGCACTTTCCACCATCCCCTGGCTTCTATGAGATTTCTCAGCTCATCTCGGTCATAACTATTGACGGTGTTGGTTCAACAGACTCCCATGTGGGAAGAGGGAGTCTGTAGGGAACCGGCACCGTCACAGTATTACACAGTAACCAGGTACATTACACAGTATTGGAAAAAAAATAAAAAATAAAACAAGTACAACTTGGCTTGCAGTATTATCCAGTAGTATAGAAACAGTATTCACACATTTGAACATAATGGTCCACATCCGACTTGTTAAAACCAAAGTATCTATAGACACAGCACCTTTTTTCGTCAAAAGTTCTTCTGTGTCATCATGTTCAACTTTATCGTCTGCTACAGCTTCAGTTTCAGAATGTTCTCTGTCCATTTTCACAGCACAATACCTCCACTAATGCATGTACTCTGTTGCATGCGTATTTTGCGGTGCACCAGTGAAAAAGGTCCCCCCTTAAACAGTTTCATGCTGCGCCACCTTCTGAATGTTGTTTAGGCTATTTAAACCGGTGTTCCGGTATAAGAAAAATCCATATCATAACAAAAATAAAAAACGGTTTTTGGTATGAACCGGCATACCGCCCAGCACTAGTGTCAAGCATCACGCACCACCACTTTTCTAGCATCACAGCGGTTAAAAACCAGCAACACACACTACTCCCTTAACTGGTGGAAAGTATCATCTCTCAGGAAACACATAACTGCATCTAGCAGCAAGTGGATTCATTTTCTCCTCGACCAGATGTCTTTTTAAAGTTAACCCAAGAAAACAAAGCTCTTCTACATGATCAAACAAAACTTGCATTAGTATCACAAGTCTCTTGTGACTCATTAACTCACATAAACACCAGCACATCATAAATAAGGACAGAGTGATGCCTTGCAAGATTTTCAAACACATCAACCGAGGGAATTATACTAGATTTCATCCTGGGAAATGGCCAGATCTACTTTTACAGAATTCTTACCACTATTTAGATCCCATAAGCAATTGATCAAGGGCTTTACGGTTAAATTTCATGTGAAAGAAGTTAATCAGAATATCTGCCACTTTTTATTATAGGTGGCAACAACAAAATAAAAATGCAAAACTGTTACATGAGTTTAGCATGTTCAAAGTACTTCCATAAATCAAATCACTCACCTGGTAAATGTTGTTGAATTATTTTTTCCATTTCTGTGACAATTGCTTGGCGTACTATGAACTCATCCTCAGAAATACCTTGCTGTTTTACAGCTTCCAACACAGCAGCAGTGACAGCCTCAAGCTGTGCAGGGCTTGGTGGGGGCAAAGCTCTCAGTTCATTTTCTTCTTCTTTTTCCTAAGCCACCCATGAAAAAGTTAAAAACAAAAAAAATACATTTACATTATGCCTGTGGGAGTTCTTACCTCTTTAATAAAATATCAACAAAATCTGAAGCCTCCAAGAAAGAAATCAACAACTACAGAACCAAGTACAATCATTCATAAATTTTTTTTTTTTTTTTGAAGGAGAAAGACAAAACAAACATCATATTAAAGCCTATACAAGTCATTTAAAAGTAATGGCATCAGCAACAATGAAGAGTTTTTTGTGATAGTATTTAATTAAAAAAAGGATCAGACGTGGGTTCAGTTCTTGACGTGGAGGCTGTCTTTGGCTGTCTCTGTCCATCAGTGTATTTTATGGGGTTCAAGTCCAAATATCCTTAAGATTTTTACATGTTATGTTATATTACTTGCCAGTTTTAACAAAACTTTGTGTCCATGAATATGAGTTTGTCCAAGAGAAAATGTTAACCATCAGTCTATTTTCCTGCAACTCTTTATTCAGAACCAAAAGAGCAGGATTTCCCACCCAACCATAGTCCACTAAGTACCATTCCAATGGTCCCAGCTGAACTGCTATCCTATGAAAAATGGGATTATTTACAAGTTTCAAAATCTACAGTTTTATAAATTGCAAATAACAGGAATACCTGAACCTTACTTGAAGAATTTCAATGGCTGTCTTTCCCTGAACCTTACCTGAAGAATTTCAATGGCTGTCTTTCTTATACAAGACATCTCCAACTTAGCGTCCAACAAAAAGAAAGCACATCAATCGATAACTTACAACACTGGCCAATCAGGTACATATAGTATTAAATATTGGTAGTTTTCTACAGGACATGATTAAACATGATGTGTTTAAAAATCTGTTGACCAAGAAGGTTCACAAATTTGTTGTATTACTTATAGCATGGCTGATTTTCTCAATATAAACAGTTGCAGCATCGCACTGTTCACTATGGTGGCCATGTATTTATAATAAAAATTAAAAAAAAACAACAAAAAAATAACCTCCCCAGTGTAGTGACGACTTTGTTAAAGACAACAATTTATTTCAATAGATAGCAAAAAATAGCTTACCTAGCTTTAACAGGGCCTGTTACTTATCAGTGCTTTATTCACTTTTTACAATTAAAAGCATGCAGTCATGCATTCTTAACAGGAGAAAGGGATACAGTAATCCCTCGCTATATCGCGCTTCGCCTTTCGTGGTTTCACTCCATCGTGGATTTTATATGTAAGCATATTTAAATATATATCGCAGATTTTTTGCTGGTTCGCGGATTTCTGCGGACAATGGGTCTTTTAATTTCTGGTACATGCTTCCTCAGTTGGTTTGCCCAGTTGATTTCATACAAGGGACGCTATTGGTAGATGGCTGAGAAGCTACCCAGCTTACTTTTCTCTCTCTCTCTTGCGCTGACTTTCTCTGATCCTGACGTAGGGGGATTGAGCAGGGGGGCTGTTCGCACACCTAGACGATACGGACGCTCGTCTAAAAATGCTGAAAGATTATCTTCACGTTGCTATCTTTTGTGCAGCTGCTTCCTGAAACGACATGCTGCATGGTGCTTCGCATACTTAAAAGCTCGAAGGGCACGTATTGATTTTTGATTGAAAAATAAACTCTGTCTCTATCTCTCTCTCTCTCTGCTCCTGACGGAGGGGGTGTGAGCTGCCGCCTTCAACAGCTTTGTGCCGCGGTGCTTCGCATACTTAAAAGCCAAACAGCCCTATTGATTTGTTTGCTTTTCTCTGTGACATTCTGTGCTCCTGACGCGCACTCCTTTGAAGAGGAAGATATGTTTGCATTCTTTTAATTGTGAGACGGAACTGTCATCTCTGTCTTGTCATGGAGCACAGTTTAAACTTTTGAAAAAGAGACAAATGTTTGTTTGCAGTGTTTGAATAACGTTCCTGTCTCTCTACAACCTCCTGTGTTTCTGCACAAATTTGTGACCCAAGCATGACAATATAAAAATAACCATATAAACATATGGTTTCTACTTCGCGGATGGCTCTGGAACGCAACCCCCGCGATGGAGGAGGGATTACTGTACTTAGGCCAACGGGGCAAAGGAGCAGGGGCTTTAGCCACTGCAGCCACCCTTATGTGCACATACACATACCTGTTATTAGAACATTAGAATAATCTAGAACAGGGATCCTCAATCACGTCCTGGAGGGCCACAGTGGCTGCAGGTTTTCGTTTTAACCTGGTTGCTTAATTAGAAAGCAATTCTTGCCAATAATTTAATTTCATGGCTTGTTAGTGCTTTAACTCTGCTATGTCAGGTAATTCTTATATCCTGGATTTTCTTTCCCTTTCTAAGGATATCATCCAAATGATTTGAAGGCTAAAATGGATGAGTAATTCTCAGTCCTTCACTTTTTCCTCATCAATTTCCTTCCAAGTATTTAATTTAACCCAATAGTGCATGATTACACACAGGTGTAAATGGTAACAAGCTAAATGGTGAAATGCTGGTCTCTTTTGTCATTTACATGTTATTGATAATTAGGAGCAATTAAAAGCCAAGAATATGGCTGTTTAAGACTAAAATAAGCAGTAAGAGTTCAAAATCTTAACAAACGAGACAACTAAAGTGAAACAGAAGTGTTACTTGAGCAATAAGTGCTTCTTATTAAGCAATTGGGTTGGAGCAAAAACCTGCAGCCACTGCGGCCCTCCAGGACTGTGATTGAGGACCCCTGATCTAGAAGAGAACAGGCCATTCAGCTCAACAAACCTCACCAAGTCCTATTCAATCAATTCATCAAAAAAAAAAAACATCAAGTCTAGTTTTAAAAGTCCCTAAAGTCTTATTGTCTACCACACTACTTGGTAGATTTTTCCAAGTGTCTACAGTCAAAGTAAAAAGTATGTGAACCCTTTGGAATTATGTGGCTTACTGCAGGAATTTGTCAAAAAAAGTGATCGGATCTTCATCTAAGTAACAGGTACTGATATACACAATGAGCTTAAGCCAATGACACACAAACAATTCCCCTTGGGATTAATAAAGTATCTATCTATCTACTCTTTCTTTTACAGATGCATTCAATGTTCACAGTGGTAGTGGAAAAAGTAAGTGAACCTTGGGATTTAATGACTAGTTGACCCTCCTTTGGCAGCAATGACCTCAACCATTGCTTCCTGTAACTGTAGATCAGACCTGCACATCGTGCGGGAGGGAATTTTAGCCCATTCTTCCCTGCAGAACTGCCTTAACTCTTCCATATTCTTTGGTCGTCTTCTGTGTATGGCTCTCTTCAAGTCATTCCACAGCATCTCAATAGGACTGAGATCTGGGCTATGAGTGGGCCACTCCAAAAGGCAGAGTTTGTTCTTCTGAAGCCATTGTGCTGTGGATTTGCTGCGATGTTTGGGGTCGTTGTCCTGTTGCATCACCCAACCTTAAGCTTAAGTTGACGGACAAACACCCTCACATTATCCTGGAGAATTTGTTTTGATAAACTTGTGAATTCATTTTACCCTCAATGATGGCAAGTTGGACAGGCCCTGATGCAGAAAAGAAGGCCAAAATTATGATGTTCTCTCCACCATACTTTACTGTAGAGATGATGTTTTGATGTTGATATGCAGTGCCCTTTTAACGCCAAATGAAGTTTTATTTGTTCCTCCCAATTTTGGTTTCATCACTCCATAAAACATTTTCCCAATATCGTTGTGGAGTGTCCACGTGTTCTTTCGCAAACTTCAGACGTTCAGCAATGTTCTTTTTTGATAGCAGTAGCTTCCCTCTTGGTGTCCTGCCATGGACTCCTTTCTTGTTCAATATTTTGCATATAGTTGACTCATGAACAGAGATGTTAGCCACTTCTGATGACTTCTTCAAGTCCTTTGCTGTCACTCTAAGGTTCTTCTTTACCTCATTGTTGACTTTGCATTGTGCTCTTGGGGTCATCTTGGCAGAGCACCCACTTCTAGGCAGAGTAGCCACGATACCAAATTGTCTCCATTTATAGACAACTTGCCTAACAGTAGACTGATGAATATCTCAAATCTTTGACATGACTTTGTAACCCTTTCCAGCCTTATGTAGATGAACAATTCTCGATCGTAGCTCTTCAGACAGCTCTTTTGTGCAAGGCATGATTACCATCTGGATATGCTTCTTGTCAAAAGCTCAAACTCAAACTTTATAGTGTTTTTTTATCAATCAAAGTAATTCTAGGCCACACCTCTGAACTCATTTCATTAAATGGACTCCAGGGGCTTCATGTATAATGCTGTGCGTAGAACTCACACTATAACATGGCATAAGCAAAAAAGCGGAAATGTTCGTACACACAAAAAAGTCCAGATGCATAAATCTGTGTGTTCACCAACTTCCACGTTCTTCCTCTACATAAATCCGGGTCAGCGTGAAAAGTAATGCACATGCACGCGCCTGCTGTCCCGCCCCAACTCCTGCCAGAATTACGCCTCTTTGAATATGCAAATCAATATAAATGGCCCTTAAGCTCAGTGTTCTGTAAAAAGACAATGGCAAAAGTACGAGGGGAAAAAAGAAGAATTTCAGCGAATACCAAGTAGAGGCAAAGGAAAAAGTACTATTTGTTGGTTTACAGTGGTATAAACAAAAGGAAGTTGATCGAGTGACATAGCGTGGCGGAGAAACTCGAAAGCTCAAGTTCACAAAGTCGCACAGTGCCCGAAATAAAAAAGAAGTTGTCACATATCAAACTCGCCTTGAAAAGGGGAGTCGTAGCCCACCGTCTGAGTGTTATATGAAAGCTTATTTGGGTACAGAGAAAAAAAAAAAAAAAAAAACGCACACACAGTGGGGGAAAAAGCTTGAAATGTCAACTTTAATCTCAAAATTTCCACTTTAATCACGTAATTTATTCTGTCATTAAAGTAGAACATCATAAACTTCATCTTAAAATCGTTTAATTTACTAGTTTCTCAAATCCCATCGTAACTAAAGTAGCACGTTAAATGCTTTGTTCTTATTTGATCTTCTATGTGCTCTATGTGTGTGAATCACTACGTGCTTCCGGGCTTTCTCTTCCTCCAACAGGACACAGAATCCATTACATTCGTAATATTACAGCTCTCTGAATAATTAAAATACTGACATGTATACGTGATATCATTTTCATGATGATAGGAGTTAAAGCATGCTATTAAACATGGGAACACGGTGGCACAGTGATTGTTCATGTCTCACACAAGATGCTTGCTGCGGCGTGCGCGACCTTCGATGAAATACTTTATTGTAGCAGTACTGTCTCTTTCAAATGTACTAACCTCCAATTCCTGTCATTCCTTTTCTTTCTCCAAATACCCAATCGCCACACAATCAGCTCTGCAACAGATGTTAAGCCATCTGTAAGCTTAAAACACCGATTCTTCAAAACTTTTAAGGAACATTGAAATATCTTCGTAGTATGTGTTTAATTATTCTATCCATCTATCCTTCCAGTGTCACGCCAGCACCAGCAAGAATACAGCACGAGGTAGGAACAATCCGTGAAAGAAGCACCAGCTCGTCGCTAGTGCTGCGGCACCGTGTCCTCACATGTTTAATTATTAACAATATAGATTATTTAAATGAAGTTAAGTTTTATCTGTATAATATAATAAACATATTGTATTTTGCTGCATTTTATCTTAAAAATGATATTGTCATCATATGTAAATCCGCGCTTTATAACGTGGCTCAGGTTGTGCAATATTATAACTGTATCGCAAGTTTACAGTGAGGTGATTGTACTAATAAGTACAAGCAGTTCTACAAGGAGCACTTGATGGACTGATTGAGTGCATTTATAGTTCTTGGGATGAAACTGTTTCTGAACCGCGAGGTCCGTACAGGAAAGGCTCTGAAGCATTTGCCGTATGAGAGCAGTTCAAATAGAAAGCATGGCTGAGGCAGCGTTTGCTTGATGCTGTATACCGATAATTCTCTTTCTGATCAGCTGCTGTAGATCTGTGATTCCCCACTCAGATATAGTGATATAAATACTCTGAGTGGTGCAGTGAGAGTAATATGGAAAAAGATGATCCGCTGTGGCAAACCCTAACGGGAGCAGCTGAAAGAAGAAAAAGAAGGTGCAGTGAGAGTAACAACGCTAAAGCAGCTATGGTATTTGGAATACTTTGGCTATTCCCTGGATCATTATATTGTTACAGGTTAATTACATTTAGATGCCTTAAGCTAATAAACAATATGCAGTTAGTTTCAGTGTATATGATAAAGCCGCGTCAGGGATGTGGATCTAAAAAAGAAAGGGTAACCACACAGGAACAGTTTGCAAAACCGAGCGGAGAACTTGTGTACGCCAGGGTTGGAGTTACTGTGAAAATGTGTGTGGCTTTACACTAAGTTTAGGTTTTATACATTGCGATTTGAGCGTGGAAACGTTCGTACGCAACATTTTTGTGGGTACGCACAGTTTACACATGAAGCCCCAGATGTGCTAAATTCTGACTGCAATGCGCTTTTTAAAAAGTCATTATCTTAGGGTTCACTTACTTTTTCCAACCTTCAGTTTCACAGTTTGAATGATTTATTCAATATGGTCAAAAATTCTCAGAAAATCTGTGTATCTTTAGTTATAGGAGACTGTGTTTGTTCTTTATTGTAACTGACATGAAGATACGACCATGTTTTATATGGGAATTAGACGTAAATATAGATAATTCCTAGGGGTTCACATACTTTTTACTTTGACTGTATAGCTTCTCTGTGGAAAGAAAAACTTCCTAAACTTGTGTGAAATTGACCCTTAACAAGTTTCCAACTGTGTCCCTTTTTTCTTGATGAATTCATTTTAAAATAACAGTCTCAATCCACTGTAGTAATTCCATTCATAATTTTAAGCACTTCAATCATGTCACATTTTAATCTTCTTTTGCTTAAACTGAAAAGACTAAGCTCTTTTAATCTGTCTTCATAATTCATCCCCTGTAGCCCCTGAATCAGCCTAATCGCTCTTCTCTGGACATTTTCCAGTGCTGTTATGTCCTTTTTGTAGTCTAGAGACCAAAACTGCACACAGAACTCCAGATGAAGCCTCACTAGTGCATTATAAAATTTGAGCAGGCACTCCTTGAACCTGTGCTCTATACAACGTGCTATATTACCTAACATTCTGTTGGCCTTCTTAATGGCTTCTGAACACTGTCTGGAAGCTGATGTCATAGAATCAACAACGACTCCTAAATTCTTCTCATCAGATGTACTCTCAATTTTCAGACCTCCCTTTGTGTATTCAAACCTAAAATTTTTACTTCCTATGTGCAATACTTTACATTTGGATAATTCCATGTCAAATCATCACAGTTTTGGACCTCATAGTCACAGATTTTAATGAAACTTGATGTGCTAATTTGGTCATATGACTAACACATGGAACTAAAATTGCATGTGTTTTAGATCAATATTAAGGGAGATTCGGGGAAGGAGAGGAATTATGACTGACTGGCTATATTTCCCTAAATACAAGTTGCAAAGAAATTGTTCTCTAATTGTTTTAAGCTCTTTTTCAGCTCTGTATTTTGGATACATACTATTCTATCCCCAAAATGAAATATTAACATGTTGTGAGTGGTCATAATATTAAAAATTGAATAGCAAAAAAAACTATTTTAAAATTGGTATTTTTTTTTTTTTTTTTACTAAAGACAGCTTATAGTAAATTTCATGAACATCTCCAGAAAACTTGGTCTGACATTAAACTTCATCTGCCACAAATCCGCCCAAGTCTGTCTGATGTCCAGGTGGCTCCTCAACCCTGCCTAGCATCTCAGTCTTCAGAGACATCATCCAGCTCCGCAAGGACCTGAAAACAATTTGACACTTCCAATTCTGGAGTTGATGCCCCCAGACAGTGTGCATCCTTTACCTTACACCTTGTGACCTTGACCCACCGCTCTCTGGTCTGGATTCTCCTCCTGCGTCACCTCAGGAGTGGACACAGTCTCTCTAAAGGACACCTGTGCCAGGTCTGTCAATTCACTACTACAACGCAGTCCAGCCAACTACTCCTCCAGTACAGCGACCCTGAGTTCGAGGTGCGGGATCAGCTGGCATCTCCTGCAGATGTAGCCCTCATGGAAGACTTGCTCCTCCAAGCCGTCATCTAAAAAGTCCAACAACCAACTATGCACTGGCGTCATTGTTAAAATTTGATTTAGGATTGGTAAAACTACTTTAATTTTTCTTTTACATTAGTGAATATCTGCTGCTAGTTAATTTCCTACTTTCTTATCTGATCCTATAGCCTTTGTACCAGATCAGGTGTCTTAACGCTGGCCACCTACCTATGCACCGCTGAGCCTTCCCCTGCTTTCTGTCCTGCCTCGTTGATGCTAGTTCAAATACAAATAGCAAAAAAATAAGTACACATACAAACTTCTCCAAGCACACCCCCAAACACCCAGCTGCTTTTGCTCCTGTGCAGGCAAAAAAAAAAAAGCAAAAAAAACCTTCTAAAGGGGAAAAACAGCTTTATCACAGTTCCTTAGCAGCAACCAAAACCCAAGTTTACAGAAGCAAAATGTATTTTTTTATTAACTCTCACACCACAGAAAACACAAAAACTCTCAGCTAATCCCAGTTGCTTCTCTCTTGATTGCAAACGTGATGTCAGCACATTTCATTAGGAAATAAAGCACTCATCTGAAGGATAAAATCAGAGTCTTTTCAATTTCAAAATTAGGATTCTCTTAAGCCAATATAACACTACATGACGTTTAGTCGTGGGACATGTCAAAGTTGTCAACTTCAGCTGCCAATCTCGTCGCCAGACCATGTAAGTTTAAACAAGTGAAAATCGCTGGCCATGTCACATTGACAGACTGTATGCCAACCTTCCAGCAAAATCATGACTGCCCCTTTTGGTGACAGTCAATAATGTACAAAATGTTAACAGCTATGGCAAGCTCAGTAACACAGGAAACATAAGATGGATGAGCTTCTCCTCTGTTTGTGAGAATCAAAGTACTTCTTTATAAATTGTGTTCTTTATTCCTTGTTACTACATTATATGAACTATACTTCTGGAAGATCATTAAATAGTTGGCAGCATTCATGCACAAAAAGTCTCTCCCTAGAACAAAGAAATTATTAGAGCGAATAGGTAAATGAATGCTAGGTCTGAGAATGCCTGAAAGAGTCACGTAATGTGATATGGCCCAAAAGGGATACAGCCTGTACAGGCCCACAATCTCTTATCTGCAACTGTGAAAGCTTCAAAACTCTTAGGGTCATGGGAAGCACTTGGCAGCACGCATTTAGAGCTTATGTGTACACAAGAGTGATTTACAGCAAAAATTGAAAATGTTAAAACAAAAATGCCATTAAAAGGAATATCAGAAAAATTCAGAAATGTTCTTTCTGCCAGATCTTCAATACTGAAGACATAATAAGTAGTTCAAAATATCTCAAATGGCATATGCTTTTGTATGTTGTTTTATCAAAAGATATAACTCAAGTACATGAAAGCACACAAAATAAAAAAAGACTTAATACTGACAGTAAATTAAAATAATGTGGATTGAACTCCAGGTCCAAACAAATGAACTTGTCTAATAAAATATATAAAGAAAGACACATTCAGTAATAAAAATCACTTAACATTTATTTATCCCCACTGAGAATAAATTTTAGTAAGGTGTGTTTGAACTGTTCCAGAAAAAGAAGGATTTCAGGTAAGGTATTGTGTACCTGTATTTTTTGTTTTATTCATATTACACATCAGAGGATTAGGAGGTTGGCTTTGAATGGTTTTTAAAGATGATTTTCAAATGCTTCCAAACAGTCTGGGTGAAATGTTATTTGTGAAGCACAATTAGAGGGTCAAGTCAGGTTGGAAGGATGGGAGACAAAGTCAGAGAGGCGAGATTGCGTTGGTTTGGGCATGTGCAGAGGGGAGATGCTGAGTATATTGAAAGAAGGATGTTAAAGATAAAGCTGACAGGCAAGAGGAAAAGAGGAAGGACTAAGAGAAGGTTTATGGATGTGGTGAGAGAGGACATGCAGGTGATAAGTGTAACAGAACAAGATGCAAAAAACAGAAAGATATGGAAAAAGATGATCCGCTATGGCAACCCCTAATGGGAGCAGCAGAGAGAAGAAGAAAAAGAGTCATCTCAAAGGATGATATTCACCTGCTTGCTTAAGGAGTTGGTCATTTCGACAAAGTCAACACTGGATTCTTTATAAAAATGGTACAGACAAACCAGCCATGCAGAAACATGACAGAATCATTCTCCCAGACTTTGATTTAATGATCTTTTCTTTCCTAAAAGCTGTTTTATATGCAGGAATGAAGTTGACTCAACTGTGATCTGATAAAGCCAGCAAAGGTTACACTTTGTTTTTAAGCACCTTTAATGTAGTTGTCATAGCACTGAACAAACACTCTATTGTAACACGTTTGGCAAATGAATTACTGATAAAAACTATGCAGTGGTTTATTCGGTGAGCAATGGTTAAAAAAAAAAAATCACCAAAACAAAACTCAGGGAGTCAGTAGACCGTGACTGAAGTTTCTACACGGCCGTGGAGATAATGTCAGCTGCTTCATTCATCCCAGCCCTCGGGTGCATATTTATAATTGCACTGAAGATCTGTGGAATCTCCCATTGTAAATCACACAGCACAGCATGACAGAAAGTAGTTACATATTTTTGTGCACACCTTTTTCTCTAAACATTACTGATTTACACCATTGTTTATTAATATAATGATAGATGCTCTCCACCATGCGTCTATGCTACAATGGCAGTAAGTCTCTAGCCATACAAACAGGTGCACCAAATCCAATAATCATCATATTAATAACAGAATAATTTTCAGCCAGCCAGATTTCTGTAAATGTCATAACACAGTCATCTCCAGAACTGTTCTGAAAGCATACACTTGCTTGAACTTAAAGTTGGTAAGAGAAGTCCTATCTCTCTCAAACATGCCTTCTTTGTCCTCTTTCACACTGTTTTTTAGAAATGTGATTATTGTAACAAATGAATGAATGAAATAGTGGTCAGATTCACTGAGAAATAGACTGGCAGATGCATGTGTTTCAGTAAGTTCCACTAAAAAGGTTTTCTGTTGTATGTAATTCATGTAGGCTGATTAAGTGAAGCAGCCTGAAAACCCCAGGTTGGGTGAAGAAACATTCAAATAATGAGAAAGATAAAAATAAGCATCCTGAATTTGATGACTTTTTTGAAACATAATTAGAATCAAAGTTAACTCAGTATAAACTGAGTACAAACACTAATTAAGAGGGGAAAAAAGTTTAACAAAACATTGAGAGATATAAAACTGCTGCTAGTTGCTACTGATACAGCATTCAGATAGACGAACAATCCCCAGTATGCAATCTTACAAGGACTTTGTCATCCTCATATGCTAGTAGAGACTCTCTAGATTCTCATTTCATTTGTGCAAACCAAAAACAATAAAAGTGACAAAACTGCAGTATGTATGTAAACAGTCTTGCTTTAAATATGGCAAATTATACACATTTAAAAAAAAAAGTGTTGAGGGCAACCTGTACAGAAAATCTTAATTCATTTTAAAAAATATATATTTCAAACAATTGTTCTGTCAAAGTGTGAAAATGGATAATGCACGGTAAAGATGAATACAAATGTAAATAATTAATACACACTAATATGATTTCACCAATTCAGAAAGTTACCTAAATTAACTAAAATAAAACTGAAATTTCTGTCACCCTACATCTATATATATATATATATATATATATATATATATATATATATATATATATATATATATATCTGTATCGATCTCCAAGCTGTCAAATAAATGAACCACATGCTGTGGCACAGCGTAAAGGGGCTTCGCCTCTGACACTGACGTCCGAGGTTCAATCCCCGTGAGGGGTGCATTGGATGCCTGATGAGCCCAAATAAGGGCGAAACACGTGTCGCGTTCTCTTTGCTGCTTCTCGCAACTGAGAGGGCGTGGCGGATGTTTGCCGACTTCCACACCAACCACATGCGTTATCTCGTAGGTAACCACCCATACAATCAGATCGTGTTTCAGACTACGAATGCTATGAATATATATATATATATATATATATATAGGGTTATTTTCTATAATTTGCTTGAACATTCCGGATGATTTTGTGACTCCTCTAATTGCACTATGTATCATAGTTCGTTTGCAGTACCAATTTATTTGCGTGCAGCAGGCTGAGGGGAGGGGGCGGGGCCCTCCTCACTCACGCGCCAGCCTTGGGGCATTCCTTACCACCACTTAACTAGCGAATGAGAGAACTACTTAACGGATTCTAATCTTTTTTTAATCTATAATTTGCTTGAACATTCCGGTTGATTTTGCGACTTCTCTCATCGCACTAAGAATCATAGTTTGCTTGCCGGAACAATTTATTTACGCTAATCCGAGACAGATGGTGTGGGCCGAGGGGAGGGGAAAGTGTGACATCAGGAGTAGGGAGCTGGACAGGGCCCTCCTCACTGTCCTGTTTCACTACTATGCGGTCGGAGACACAGGGGAAGGCTAGTTCTATAAACAAACTTACCAATATCCCATTCGACCTACTAGGCCAATCATCAGTCGTCACTCAAAATGATAAGAGATGCAGAACAACCAGCTAGAATCTATATGTTTTTCTATATAGGCATAATATTATATGCATAATTGAAATACAGAAATATAGTAATTACATTTTTACATTACAGTATATAAAATTAGGTTAGTTATGCATATTTCTGTTACTGCTGTGTATCTGAAAATTTGTGCAAGCGCTTATCTTTAGTAAAGTATGTCATATAAAAGATTAAAGTGATTTAACCAAATTTTATTTCTGGTACTCATCTCTTTTTCAAAAAATAGTGTGCTGCTTAAATTATAAACATTTACAATTTATTAATTATGATTTATTATGTTTCAGTTTAAACTCTGCACAAACGCTTACCATTGTAAGAGATACCAAACAAAAATCTGATTTGCAGCCTGCTTAGATTCCAGCTGGTTGTTCTGCATCTCTTTGGCTGTTCTAAAAATGCACAAGGAAATAAATGGTGGTGTGATGTCCGGCTTTTCATTCGAACCACTTTAAGAGGTAAAACGTAACCAAATTCAAGCAAAATGAATATCAGATTGGTTAGCATCTACAGTAATGGACAAGGTAGGAAAACCAACAAAAAATAACCTTTTGGGATTCTTTAGGAACAGAAATAAGTCAAAGTCTGGACCTAGACCAACTTTCCCCCTTCTTCCTCTTAGATATTCTATAATATTGCATATTGATATCTACAGTATGACGGTCTTCTGCTCTGTGACCACTGATCTCAAACACGCCAACATCTATTCCATTGCCAAGAGTGCTTTTAAAAAGTATTGGTGATGCCAAGAGCCACAGCAGAATGGCAAGAATACAAGGACTTTTGAAAAGGATGATTTCCACAATTGCACTTAAGAAAAGTAGATATATTTTTAGAATATAAAGAGCAAAGCATTCATCTTTAAAATATGTACTCTCTGCTAAAAAAGGTTCTTCAGAATAGAATTAAATGTTTAAACAGATAACAGACATCCATTGTACTAGTAGAGACATCCCTGGAAAATTAGAGGGTCCTGAATAAAAACAAAGGCTCCATTTTGTTAGATTTTAAGGTAGACTTGATTATCCTAGAGCAGTGTTTCCCAAACTCTGTCCTGGTGAACCCCTGTGGCTGCAGGTTTTTGTTCCAACCAGCTTCTGTTTTTAATTGAACTCCTGGGGCTAATTAAGTGAGCTGATATTTCCCAAGTTCTGTGTTTTGGGAACAATATAGAAATTAGAAAACTAAGTTTGATTAAAATATATATTATATATATATATATATATATATATATATATATATATATATATATATATATATATATATATATATATATATATATATATATATATATATTAAAATGTACCAAGCAGCTATATGGGAATAATATATTTTTTTCTTTTTAACAATATATTCATCTAGATTTTCACTCTACTTTTCTAGGTCTTCTAATTGTTTAATTAATCCATTATTTACTCAACAGTGGGTCGGTTGCTAAAGTACTTGCAGCCTTTGATTATTTAGTGTTGTTTGCCTGCGTGTCTGCTCTGCTCGTTTTAAATTGTCATTATTAAGATACAACAAAGGGGGAAAAACTGCACAGAGAAAGGGCAAAGTACTGTATAATGAAATCAACAAAAGAGAGTTAAGCATTTAAATCTAATGCAAAAGCAGAAATATTTCTAAATGTCTTATAAATGCAAAAATCATGCTGCTGTGCTTTTCTGAATATCGAATAAAAGAAAAAAAATACCAGCTAATTAAATGAGATCAGTGCTACCAGGTGTTGTCACTGATTAGGAATCCGGTTGGAACAAAAACCTGCAGCCACAGGGGTTCACCAGGACCAAGTTTGGGAAACACTGTCCTAGAGTGAAATTTGTATATACTAGTAAGATGTTACATTAAGTGTTGAAGCTATTGACTGGGTTGGATGTAAGAAAGAAGATCTTAAAATTGAAAGTCAACATTGAGACTTAAGAATAGGAGTTACACAGTTGTACTTTCAACTTCTAAGCAGTATTCTAAATTAATTACAGGTTAGAAATTGTGATTTTAACAGTCTATAAAACAAAGTATTGCAGTTGTCAATTCCAACTCAATTAAATCATCCTGAACTAGCTTTTCTGCATGTTGCATCACAAGGAAACATTTATTTTTCCAGCCTTATAAAGAACACTAAGGACAGTATTAATTAAAGAAAACAGTGGTCTCAAACACAACACCTGAAGTGGGCACATAAAGAAAACAATAGCATTGTGAATGATCACTAAATGTCTCAAAAGATTGGCACCCAGTTTACTGTATCTGTCACATATAGGATGATCAGTATTAGTGATGAGCGAACCCAGCGGAATACACTTCACCTCGAGTTTGGCGAAATCACAGAAATGTTTGGGAGCTTGCTTTAACTCAACTAAATGCATTGAAGACAATGATGAAAGTGAAACTGAACTAGTTTTGAGTGGATTACAATGGCCCAGTGGTCTTTCATGGGTCCCTGACATCTAGGGAAATGTCAGCCAACTACAGTATGCTGGACTGATCATTATGGCCAAAAATGTGACGTGCTGTTTAATTTCGGCAAGGAATTAACTTATAGACAAAGACGGGAGCTGGAATCAGCTATCCTGTTCGTCTCGGAGGTGGTGAGCGAAAAACCCAGAAGGCCCTTTCTGATTGCGCATGACATAGTGACAGAACCAGGGGTTGTAGTCCGGGAGAACCCCTATAGACTTCCTGAGGCAAAGAAAGCAGAAGTGGAGCTGGAAATCAAGCGAATACTAGAACTAGGTGTGATAGAGGAAAGTTATAGTCCCTGGTCCAGCCCAATCGTCTTGGTTAATAAGCCTGACGGCAATTGGAGGTTTTGCAATGGCTTAACCAGGTCTCCCTATTTGATGCTTATCCCATGCCTCGCGTGGACGACCTCCTTGAAAGGCTTGGCCAAGCAGAATTTTTGACCACACTTGACATGACAAAGGGGTACTGGCAGATTCCTTTAACGGACTCCGCAAAGGTCAAGACAGCATTTAGCACTCCTAGCGGACACTGGCAGTATCGTGTCCTTCCATTCGGGTTACATGGGGCTCCTGCAACCTTCCAGCGTCTGGAGGACAAAGTGCTCCAACCCCATAATGCGTATAGTGCTGCCTATCTGGATGACGTCGTGATCTATTCCAGCACATGGAAGGAACACATACAGCAGGTCACTGTGGTACTGCGGACACTAGGAGAAGCCAGGCTTTGTATCAAATCCCAAGAAATGTTTCTTTGGACTGAAACAGGCTAAATATTTGGGCTACCTGGTGGGTCGGGGTACAGTGAAACCACAGTGTTCAAAAATAGATGCCATAGTGGCAGGTCCAAGTATTTATCGGATTGGCCGGGTACTACCACCGGTTTGTACCTCGGTTTTCAGAGAGAGCAGCACCCTTGACTGATTTGACAAATAAAGAGGGCCCCTAATCATGTGGTATTGACTGATATGACGGACGCTGAATTCTGTGACTTAAAACAGGCTCTTACTACAGCACCAATATTAAAAGTACCTAATTTTTCTCTCCCTTTTATTATCCAGACTGACGCTTCGGACACAGGCCTGGGGGGCCCTGCTGAGCCAAAGCATTGATGGTGTTGAACACCCCGCTATGTACATGAGCCAGAAACTGTTGGATCGGGAGACCAGGTATGCAGCGGTGGAAAGGGAAGCCCTTGTGATTAAATGGGTGATTACGCAGTTGAGGTACTACATCTTGAGCCAGGAGTTCACTCTGGTGACAGATCATGCACCCTACAGTGGATGGCCAGTCAACCTTACAAGTTTTTGCTAATTCATCATAAGGGCACTCTCCATGCCAATGACATCTCGGTGCAGGACGCCTGACCCGATGGGTCTGGGCTTTCATTTCACACACATGCGAGTAGGAGGCAGCTAAAGGGCCTGAGTAATTGTAATAAAACATCCAACCAGGGGGTGGCGGAGTGCGCGGACTGTCTTTCTCAGTTCCCTACAGACCTTTCCCAGAAAATCCTGCAAGGTTCTGGCGCCTCAGAAGACATCACTTCCGGTGCCGACCCCTTTGCTGATGTCGCATCCGGTTCAGAAGACATCACTTCCGGTGTTGGGCCCTGGACTGGATGTGACATCAGGAAAGAAGACATCACTTCCGGTGCCGACCCCTTTGCTGACGTCACTTCCTTCACGGGCCTTTAAAGCCTCCATCTTTGTCTGTAATAATCAGTTCTATTTTGGATTCTGTTCTATGCACATCGTGCTTCAAAAACTCAATTTTTGCAGCCGGGAAAAAAATATACGGGTGGCTGCCCCAAATCTTTATGATGTGTGTATTGTATTATTATCGAAGTGTATTAATTATTTACATTTGTATTCATCTTTACCATACATTATCCTTTTTCACACTTTGACAGAAGTACTGGGGTGTTGTACTGTGTTAGCCATTATGAATGTAGTGAGAAGTCAAGCAAAATGACACCTTTTATTGGCTAACTAAAAAGATTACCATAGGCAAGTTTTCGAGGAAACTCATCTTGCCTGAAGAAGGGGCCTGAGTTGCTTTGAAAGCTTTCTCACTTTATGCATGTAGTAGCAGTAGTTCTTAATTACTACATCATGGTGATCTGTGAGCATTTTTTCCATATTAAAGTGGCAGGATATTTTTTTCATAAAAGGTTTGACAGTAAAGCTTACTCATCTGTATCGTGGTATATGTGAATAAAAAAAAAGAAAAAAACACAATCCTTGTAATTTAATGGAAGAGAAAAGAAAAAGAGAATGAATGCCCAATAGAGACATGAAGGACCAGACTTAATACTTGATGTTCTGGGACATACTTTTAGTGCTGTGGGAGGGAGTGGGTACAATTGAAGACTGTTCAGTGTGAGAGCACAATAAAACCTTTTGATAGTAATAAAAATACAAATAAAAACATAAAAAATCAGCCCCTTACAGTTCACTAATGGGAAGGATATAGAATTACAAAGAATTTAATTCTGCGGTTTTGCAGGAGTATTACACAAACTCAAAGCAGAAAATGCAAGCTAACAAAACTTTAAAAAATTTCCATTGCTACTCACCATAATATTCTTCTTATGTCGTTTCTCCTTAATGTGTTTGTGGGCTCCCTGGATGTTTTCTATGTGAACTGAGCAAAGCTTGCATAGATAGAGGTAATTGGGATATTCCACCGAGCGCTGGGGACACAAATTAAAAAAAAAAGAAAGTTTTAAATAAAGTGCAAGCTTAAGGCAAATAATTCCTTTTTTTTTAAACAGAAGCCTCAGCTCAAAGACATAATAAAGTCAAAAAGTCACTTGACTATTTTCAGGAACCTTTAATGAAATGCATAACTTTAATGAAAAGTAAAAGAACCATAAATGACTTGCCACTACTGATTTATTTTCAACAGACTGCCAATATGTAATTTTTCTTTATTTTAACAGTATGCTAGTGGCAAGTGATAATAAATCAAACACCTATGATTTTTTGGGAGGGGGAATGAAACAATCCCATACCACCTGTTTATACTACCAGTTCTCAACTGACAACCTGCAAAAAGCACTGCACCAGTAAGCTGTTAAATCTTTGGACTTCAGGCTTCACACATTTTATAGTTTATTCCTACATTTTGTAACATTTATTACTAAAATATGAAAAAGTTTCTGTTTTAACAATATGTTTACACAGATTACTGTAGAAATGGAACACACATCAAATGCATGTGTTCCAAATAACGATCTATTATTTCCACTCTAAAACTCCACTTCACTCCCAGATAATCAATCAAGGCATGAGCTGGGAGAAGTCTGTGCACGTTCTAAGTCGGTGGGGGGATGGAATAGCCAGCTGCTTGCAGCTTGTCTTTATCTGCACATTTAGAAGACAAAAGACGCTGGCGGAGAGGTGCGAACGGTTTTAAGGTGGGCCGGATCTACGAGTTTTTTCGTAGACTCTGGTAATTCTAGTGTTAAGAGAACCAATATAGTGAACAGCACAGCATTAATTCCCAAGTCATGTCTATTTGTCTGTGTATGGCACACAGCATCGCAAAGCTGCCCTCTTTGCAACCGTATAAGCTATGCTGAAGAGGGGCTGCATTTTCACAAGATGATCTTCTGACATTTCAAGGCTACTTCTGCCAATTAGTAACTTGTTTTGTCGCAGCAGTATTTTCACAAGCCTCCCACTTTTTGTGTAGTTTTCTGATATTGTGCTTTCTAATTGTTTTTTTCCTAAAATCTATTATGCATGGTGAAAAGAGCTGCAGTTACGTGAAGAATCTGGATGCTTGCTGCATACAATATAGAACATGGTATGCAGCAAGTGACTTGGTTCTGATGTTCTTTCAATTATCACTAGATTGAGGAATATATTTCATATTTACTGAAAAGGGTTTTCCAGAGTATTTAAAAGTTATTTTTCATTTATCTCTGATTCCTTTGACTTCTAACTGCTGCTGAAGCTACAATGGAAAGGCTCACACCACTCGCATGAACCTCTTTACTCCCTTTTCCCCCCCCCTTAATTCAAAATGATGTTATGTGTTTATTTCTACTACCTTATTTATATTTTGGCAAGAAAGCCTATGATACGTTATGATTAACCTTTGGCATGTTTAATCCGACTGCAACACTTTTAAAGCTAATTCTATTGTTGCAGTTTCTTGCCTAACAGACTTGCTGTCAGACTGGGCTATAATGGTTGCTGGTGGGTGAATCAGAGATCACATTCAATGCAGTATGGTGTGCTAAACATGTCTCTTTAAAAGCAACATGCAATTGAAACAATTGTGTCTTCCATTTTTATCTAACTGCCTTTGATTAGGAAAATCTTAGAAGGTCCAAAAATTCAAATCATCCAGTAGTCTTCTGGTCTTTGTAAGTCTATATATAGCCTGTTTGTCTGGAATTAAAAATTGGTAGATTTCCGGGGTCCAGACTACCGATTTGTTCATCCCTAAAAAATAACACTTTTCTCAGAATTCAAGAAACTTTAAAAGTTAATTGATTTTTCAGGTCTTCATTAACATTTTTATCATTAAACTGGGATTTGAGTTTGATTAGAATTTCTTTAATTGTATAAAACTTGATGAAAATCTAACATGACTGTACATTGCAACAGCTGAAGAAACCATTCATTCACTAAGTACAATGACTGCTCAAAAAAGTAATTATTGCAGTCAAACACTTTAAACAGGTACAACTTCATCCTTTGTTTTATTAATACATGGACTGTGTTTCATGTGCCAAGGCTTGTACCAGAGAAAACATTTTTTAAATTTATATTTAAATCACCTTTTTATATGAACAGATAGGAATAATTTTATTATGGTTCACTGAAGACACCATTAGACGTCTTCACTGTCACACAATGTGGAAATAAACAAAAAAAAAAAAAAAACTTTTAAGTGAATTAAAATTGCACACTTAATTTCTTTTCTTTTGCCATTATTACTTACTCTTTCCTGTCTCTTTCACAAATCTTGACATTTCTGTTAAGAGACAGTAAAAGACAGTAAACTATACCAATTTTCCAAAAAGACAAAAAAAAAAAAAGAAAAAAGTACGAAGTTGGCAGAATATCCCAGTGAACTAAAAGTGAAAAGGCATGAATGGTCATTACAAAATATTCTCTCATCTTAATGAATAACATAATAGTTCAGGAAAAAGGGTGTGTACAATATTTTTTACTAATCGTTCAACACAATGCAATGCCATATTTCAAAACTAAAAATAAGAGATTCTTCCTTTACCTTCTCTAGTCGATGTATATAGTCTCGTACCAGCCTTTCTTCTGCCTGTTTTAGCCCTAGCTGCTGTTCAGCATTAAGCGATGATTCATCTATCACTGGAGCAGTGATACTTTGGATTTCGAGGGGTGGAGGCCCATTTTGTAAAATCCCAGTTTCTTCACCTGCAAAAGACAACAAAAACAATAATTGATTAATGAAATCTGTAAAATGAAGTGGAACAAAAACTGAAAAATCGTACCTTATTTCTTTGTCCCAGAAAGATTAAGCTATTCTCATTCAGAGTTGTTAATTTTACAGGAATTCAACTTAACTATTTTTGTTACTAAGTACTGACATTTCAGGATGAATCAGTAAGACAAGAAGTCACTGCCAATATGCCTGAAGGCAACAGAGCAAAACATAAACTATCAGGTTTCATATTTGAATTTCTTTTTACTATAGTAATACTTAACAATACACCCAAAAGTATTTCATATAGTGTCTATGGTTGAGAGATCTCACTTTAAAATAGTGTTTTCTTAATAATTTTGTTTCTTACTGAGAATCTATAGTTGTACAAATGCCAACATCCTTGTGGCTTTAAGAGGACTTCACTTGCCAGTAAACCACCATATTTTCCTCATTCAATTTTTAAATAATTAAATTACAAAACTTAAGTCAACTGCAGTTTTAGCACTCTATGAATAAGCAGTGTTCAAAAGTAATATTAGGGAAGGACATACTTAACTACTTTTGTAAGAATATTTGAGTTTGACATTCAGATGTTAACTAAACACTTCACAAATGTTTCAGATTTGCCAAAGAGTGGAGCAGCACTGTTTTACTTATGAGAGACTGGGGCCTGAAACACCTACTCTCAAAAAAAGCTCTCCAATGAGGAAATAATTTGAATCTTGGTATTCACCAATTTAGTTTGAAATTTTATTTTCTAGCATTATGCTAGGCCGTGTTTACTTTTTTAGTTACTGAACAGAAAACACCGGTGAATAAATTTACATGCACATGGTAAGATAAATACGGTAGTCCAAAATCATCGTATCATTCTTTGAAAACACTACACTGAAATCCCCCCTTTCCTGACCTTGTGTAAACTTGACGTGTGTATTGTAAAAATGAGTGAGTGATTGGATGAGCCTGTGTGTATATACGCAAGACAAGACAAAAGAGATAATTGTGGACTTCAGAAAATCATGTCCTGCCCACATCCCACTCAGCATCAACGGTTTAGATGTGGAGACTGTTAGGAGTACCAAGTTCCTCGGTGTGCACATAACTGAGGAACTTACGTGGACACATAACACCTCATCACTAATCAAGAAAGCCCAGCAGAGACTACGCTTCCTGAGGTGACTGAAGCGAGCAAGTCTTCCCCCTTCCATCCTCACCATATTCTACAGAGGCACCACTGAGAGTGTTCTGACCAGCTGCATCACTGTCTGGTATGGCAACTGCAACATATCTGACGGCAAGCGCCTGCAAAGGATAGTGAAGACAACAGAGAACAATAATTGGGGTGTCTCTCCCTTCGCTACAGGACATATTTTACAAACATAGTGTCTACAAGGCCTGCAGCATTGTGCAGGACCCTTTACACCCCTCACATGGACTTTTCACACTTCTGCCATCCAAGAGAAGATACTACAGCATCAAAGCCAGATCTGCCAGGCTGCAGGAGAGTTTTTACCCCCAAGCTGTTAGACTCCTTAACACCAGGCTGCCCCCTGGGACCTTTCACACTGCCTCAACCACCTCTAAAAAAAGAACTGTCACAAGAAGGTCTGGCCAAAAATGTATTTGCTTTATGAAAACATTGCTCTTGTTTCAGGATTCCTGCAATAGATATAGCTTCAAGAAGCATTTGATTGATAGCTTGTGGCACCGGATGCCCGGGGAGACAGGAGGAGGGCTCATGCCTCCTCCAGACCACGAGGGGGCGACCGCCCTGGTTGTATTGGGGGCCACGGGTACAGGACTTAGAAGCTCAACTCTGTAGGGGCCCGTGGTCACCACCAGGGGGCGTCCACGTGCCTGATGGACCCTGGACCCCAGCACTTCCGCCACACCAGGAAGTGCTGGGGGGGAAGAAGAGAGGGAACACCCGGAGTGCTTCCGGGGAGACAGCCGGCACTTCCACCACACTGAGACGTGTTGGTGGAAGATAGCCGGTGCACACCTGGAGCACATCCGGGTATGGATAAAAGGGGCCGCCTCCCTTCATTCGAGGCTGGAGTCAGGTGGAAGCAGGACGAGGTCAGAGAGAAAGAGAGAAGGCGGCAGTCCGAAGAGGAGGCAGTGTGGTTGGCCTGGACTTTGGGGAAGATTGGGGTTTGTGGAGCACTTAAAGACTTGTAAATAATAGTAATAGTGTAAATAAACGTGTGGTGGTGCAAAAGAACATGTCTGCCTGTCTGTGTCCGGGGCTTGTTCCACAAGCTGAATTAACCAATAATGTTAAAATGAAAAATGATGAGTGATAACTGAGAACTGATGAGTGAAAGTGACGCATTATGAGCCAAAAGTGAATAGTGATGCATAATGAATGATGCACTGCAAGCAAAAAGTGATGAGCAACAAACAATTAGTGATGTGTGATGAATGACTAGTGAGAAGTGACAAATAATGGATAACAAGATTAATAGTATACTGATGCCTGATAACGAGTGGTGAGAAAGGACACTGTTCAAAAATGGACTCCTTACACAGAATCAAATTGCAGTCATTCAACAACTGTATTATTACATTTCTAACCACTAAGTGTACAGTCACCTGTGCAATAACCACGGACACTGCTTTGTTAAATAAGTTTAACACTTTTATCGTTAGTGTCAAATTCAATAGCACATAAACAGAGCATAATTACCACTCTATGAGGCAACTAAGCCATCCAGAAAAAAGCTGAGGAGATCTTTGAACACCGTAAACAATCTGAAAACTGTAGAATAGCAGATCTATGAAAGCTGTCTGTTGAAAACAGATCCAAAGAGTTCTGTTAATATATCCTCTAGGTTAGGGATGGGCAAACTAGAGCCCACAGGCAACTTGTAGATGGAACAGTTGGCTGTCATCCGAAAAATAATAAAAACAAGCTTTTACCATACGAACAAGGCCAGTCTGTAACACTGTCATAAAGAGAGGTACATGGGTATGTTTTTAGGTGGTTTGTTAGTCTCTTGCGTGTGCATTTTTAAAGAATAGGAGCTTACACATTGATCTTTGGGATTAACATGTCCTGTTTAATGTGTGAAAAAATATTGTTGCACCCAGGGCCAGCCACAAGAAATGCCTCAGGCAGAGCTTTGATCAGGACAGCATTCATGTATTTTTTTCTTTTTTACGAAATAATTAGATCTGGGCAAGTTAACGCATTATTGCGTTAACGCATTAATTAATTAACGCCGACAATTATTTTATCACGCGTTAATATAGTTTTTATTATTATTATCATCATTTCGAAAGCCTCAGTCTTGCTAGCGGTTGATAGAGATCAGTGATCTTCTTGTTACAACACTTTTCGATATGCTTTTGCTTGAAGGAAAGTTACCTTTGTTGATTTGACCTCGATTTCCTGCGTGGGCATGAGTAGCAAAGAGCAAACAGCTTCTAAAATGGCATTTGGAGAGACACCAAAGTGAATGCTCAAAGCAAAATATGACTCGGACTCTGATTTTGATGCAAGTGATCTGGGGCCTCATGTATAAACGGTGCGTAAGCACAGAAATGTTGCGTACGAACGTTTCCACGCTCAAATCGCGATGTATAAAACCTAAACTTGGCGTAAAGCCACGCACATTTCCACGGTAACTCATACCTTGGCGTACGCAATTTATCCACTCGGTTTTGCAGACTGGCGGCACCCAGCATCAAAGCAATGCTACTGTTCCTGCGTGGACACCCTTTCTTTCTTAGATCCACATTCCTGGCACGGCTTTATAAATACACTGAAACTAACTGCATATTGTTTATTAGTGTAATGCATCTGATTGTAATTAACCTGCAGCAATATAATGGTCCAGGGAATAGCCATAGTATTCCAAATACCATAACTGCTTTAGCATTGTAACTCTCACTGCATCTTCTTCTTCTTTCAGCTGTTCCCGTTAAGGGTTGCCACAGCAGATCATCTTTTTCCATATTACTCTCACTGCACCACTCGGAGTATTTATATTACTGTATCTGAGTGGGAAATCACAGCAGCAGCTGATCGGAAAGAGAATTATCGGTACACAGCATGAAGCAGATGCTGCCTGAGCCACAGCAAAACGCTTTAGTCCCTGTACGGACTTCGCGGTTTAGAAACAGTTTCATCCCAAGAACTATAAACGCACTAAATCAGTCCATCAAGTGCTCCTTGTAGAACTGTTTGTACGTATAAGTACAATTACCTCACTGTAAACTTGCACTACAGTTATAATATTGCACAACCTGCGCCACTTTATAAAGCGCGTATTTACATATGATGACAGTATTCATTTTTAAGACGAAATGCAGCAAAACATGTTGATTATATTATACAGATAAAACTTTAACTTCATTTAAATAATCTGTATTGTTAATAATTAAACATGTGAGGACACGGTGCAGCAGCGATAGCTAGTTCAGTAATTGTTCCTGCCTTGCGTTGTATTCTTGTTGGTGCTGACGCGACACTGGAAAGATAGACAGATATAATAATTAAACACATACTACTAAGATATTTCAATATTCCTTAAAAGTTTTGAAGAATCGAAGTTCTAAGCTTACAGATGGCTTCACGTCTATTACATAGCTTATTGTGTGGCAATTGGGTTTTTGGAGAAAGAAAAGTAAGGACAGGAATTGGAGGTTAGTACGTTTGAAAGAGACAGTACTGCTGTGATAAATTATTTCATTGAAGGTCGCACATGGCGCCGCAAGCCTCTTGCGTGAGACATGAACAAGCACTGCGCCACCGTGTTCCCATGTTTAATAACATGCTTTCATTCCTATCATCATGAAAAAGATATCACGTATACATCTCAGTATTTTAATTATTCAGAGAGCTGTAATATCACGAATGTAATGGATTATGTGTCCTGTCGGAGAAAGAGAAAGCCCGTTTAAAAAGCAGGTAGTGATTCACACACAGAGCACATAGAAGATCAATTACAGAACAAAGCATCTAACGTGCCACTTTAGTTACAGTGGGATTTGAGAAACTAGTAAATTAAACGATTTTAAGATGAAGTTTATGATGTTCTACTTTAATGGCAAAATAAACTACGTGATTAAAGTGGAAATTTCAGATTAAAGTTGACATTTCGTGCTTTTTTCCCCCCACTGTGTGCCTATTTTTTGTCTGTACCCTAATAAGCTTTCATATGACACTCAGACGGTGGGCTACGACTCGCCTTTTCACGGCGACTTTGATATGTGATTTCTTTTTTATTTCGGGCACTGTGCGACTTTGTGAAGTTGAGCCTTCGAGTTTCTCCGACACTCTGTCACTCGATCAACTTCCTTTTGTTGATTATACCACTGTTTAAACCAACAACTAATACGTTTTTTCCTTTGCCTCCACTTGGTATTCGCTGAAATTCTTATATTTTCCCCTGTGCTTTTCCCATTGTCATTTCACAGAAGGCTATTTATATTGATTTGCATATTCAAAGAGGCGTAATTCTGGGAGGAGTTGGGGCGGGACAAAAGGCGCGTGCACGTGCGTTACTTTTCACGCTGATCGGGATTTATGTAGTGGAAGAACGTGAAAGTATGCGTGCGCACAGATTCCTGCATCTGGATTTTTCTGTGCGTATGCACAATCCCGCTTTTGTGCTTACGCCATGTTATAGTGTGAGTTCTACGCACGGCGTTATACATGAGGCCCCTGGAGATGGAGATTGAAAACGAAAGTGAGGTACAGTGGAACCTCGGTTCACGAACGTCTCGGTACACGTACAACTCGGTTTACGACCAAAAAGTTCGCCAAACTTTTGCCTCAGTTCACGACCACACACTCGGTATACGAACAAGCCAGTTTCCCTTTCGGTTTGTGCGCCGCACGTGTTGCATTGTTCTCCGTGCGTGTGTGCTTTCGCTGTGAAGTCTTTGTGCTCTATTTCATTTCCCTTCCGGTTCGTACGCGCCGATTACTGTATTTAAGCACGTGTTCAGCCTCTCCCTGTTCATTGTTCTCAGTCAGACGTGCGTGCTTTACCTGTGAACTCTTTGTGCTCTACAGTATTTCGTGTGCTTTTGCAGTTAACCATGGCTTCTAAGCAAGTGAAGAATGGTGAGAAGAAAGTGTTGCAATGTTACTTTTCTCTTTTTTTCAAATGTTTATTTTTTTCCATGTGCTTAAAACTCATTTAAAAAGCGTGTTTAATGAAATCGGATTGTAATGCTATTAGCCTGAACTCCTAAAACATTACTGTCTTGGTTGGCTTTTAAATAAAATTTGAATTTGTTCAAATGTTCCTTTTTTTCCCCCCTGTGCTTAAAACTCATTTAAAAAGCGTGTTTAATGCGATCAGGTTGTAATGCTATTAGCCTGAACTCCTAAAACGTTACTGTCTTGGTTGGCTTTTAAATAAAGTTCGGATTTGTTCAAATGTTCCTTTTTTTTCCCCTGTGCTTAAAACTCATTTATATAAAAAAAAAAAAAAAAAAAAAAAAAAAAAAAGTGTTTATACAACGATCGGATTGTAAGGGTACAGCCGAACTGCTGCAATGTCACAGAGAGAAACAGAGACAGCTCGTGTGCTGCTGAGAAAGGGAGGAGGGGGGCTCACGCACTGCAGAGAGAGAGAGACCCTGCGTGTGCAGCTGAGGAAAGAGCCTGGGTTTTTGTGTCAGTGTTATTCAATGTTTTTACATTAGTTTACTATTACACTGTGCATTCTATGGTGTAATTAATTATATTTGTGCTTAAAAAATCTTTTAAAAAATTTACATACAGTTCGTACGGTCTGGAACGGATTAATTGTACTTACATGTAATCCTATGGGGGAGATTGCTTCGGTTCACAACCAAATCGGTTTACGACCAGAGGTTTGGAATGAATTAAGGTCGTGAACCGAGGTTCCACTGTACTGGCATCAGCTGATCAGTCCCCAGCTGATCGTGGTGCTGAACACATTCATGTAGCTGATACACTGATGGCAACATTCGCCTGGGAGGACAGAAACTTACGATGAAAGGAGATACGAACCACACTGCGTCTCACTGCAACTGCAAAGACAGCCAGGCAGCCAGCCCACCGTGAATTCCTGCTGGCTGTCGAGCCGCTGCTGCTGCAAACAAGCGCCAACAGCAGGCAAAACAGGCAGCAACAGACGTTTTATGTTGATTTATGTGTGAAACTATTGCTTTGTGCACTTTTCGAAAAAAAATTTTTATTGCGAATAGTGCAGACAGTGCAGGCAGTGTTCAAACACAGAAAATGAACTTTTCTTTGTGTTCCAGTCTGGTCAAATTTTTCTAAACAAAATAAAGATAGGAATCTCTACATGGGGCTGCAGTAATGCGCCCTAGGAACTTGTCTAGACCACCTACGCCCAGAAATTGCCCTGCTTTAGGCTTGCTAAACTGTCCAAAGGGGGGGGACACGGAGCATTCAAAAAAGCAGCCTGGAGATTGCCATTCGTAGACACTTTGGACACATTTCCCAGCTGCTTCATCCCTTTGCTCACTCATACAGGTGGTGATCTCACTGCCCCATTCCACTGACCTGGGGTCATGGGCAACTCATATGCCCACTGGCCCTCGGGTCTGCTAGAGTCGCTGGCAAACACGCACCCAGGCAGATGGACACCCAACACATCTCCTGGCTGCTACAGTGCTCTCTGAGTGAGGTGTCTGCAAAATGGTGATCACAGAGCTTTTATGTCTGCTTCTCCAGGTAGTCCTGTGCTCCTCAGACAGGTCTCTGCGACTTAAGGAGCATATCTCTCTCAGGTCTGGACCCAGAGGCACTACACTTTTATTTCCATAGTGCACCAGTTGAAAAACAGTTGTGTACAGTATAATTATGAAGTCGGTAATGGTGATGAACAACTGAACATGGTAGTTACAGAGTTAACACAATTTTTAATGTATTCCCATTTAAGAGATTTGTATTTTTTCAATTAAATCAGTCTTCAGCAGTGCAATCAAAGTCAGCAGCCGATTCAATTGTTTTTTACTTTGACATGTTTTTGTCTCGTATGTCAGAGGGGGACATTTTTTGTACACTGGGTGGTTCAATTTCTCCCTTAGGCAAAGGAACATGCAAATATTACATTTAAAACACAGTAGATGAAGAGAGAAAAGGCACCCATTGTTGGGACTGGGGTGAGAAGTTAAAAGGCAAGTTTCCTGAGTAATCCTGTTACTGATTATTGTGATGGCTGTCTACAGGATATAGGTATTTGCTATCTTGCAAAAGAATCACCACTTTGAAGTTTTAACTGCTTAAACATACAAACAATACAAAATTGTGATAAAAGAACTGCTCTTTTCTTGGAAAATGTTTGTATATATCTGACTTGGAAAATTAACATGTCTGAGGATATTGATTTCTAATCTGCATATATGTACTCAACAACAATACTTTTTGTTAACTTGTGTTTACACTATTTGTTAAACCCAGGAAATTTGGATGTGCCATTGTTTAATCCAACGTCCTGTCGATCTAGGCAGGGACTGAAGGACATTTAAACTTCTGGGCAGGAGAAGGCAGGGGAGAAGGACGGTCTACTGAGAACGCTGCCAAGACACTCGGACAGAGCAGAGGGGCTCACAGGCGGACGAGGGTACATGGCTGGCATAACGTGAGGCACAAGGACGGCAACACTTATTTCCAGGGAGGAAGAGACAGCTCCCCAAGGAGACGCCGGTTGTGGGTCCAGCGAGAGAGGGAAGCCGCATGAAAGGACCGAGCAAAGCTGGCAGACGAGAAATGAGGCGTGCCTAGGTCACAACAACACAAGGAGCCCAGAGTAGAAAAAAGGCAACGACAAAGAAACGCTGACAGGGATTCAACGATTTGACAAAACTTCTATGTCTGGTGAACAGACTGTGTCTAAGGACAGTTGGATGATTAATTGTTGGGGGTAACACAGTGTGCAAACTGGACTCTGCACCACTAAAGGTTGTACTCTCCACTTCATGTTTTTAATGGACTTTTAGAGTATGAACTGTGTGCTTTCCAAGGAATTCCGTTCCTGATATTGTTAGATTTTTTTTTTTAACGTTCATTTATCTTTTTAATGTACTTTACGTTGTCTTGTGTAATAGAAGTTTCTGTTGCTTTTCCTGAAATTACTGTTGTGTCTTTCATGGTGTGTTTACTCACTGCCCAATTTAAAGAAACCTGTGTGCTATTATCGGTAAATTTCAAGAGTTCCCAAGTTTCTTAATAAAACTGGGTGGCATAGTTGGATATTTTAACGGTGTCTAGGTTAGATTACCTGTAAGCGTGACCAGACACCTGTCACAGGTATGCCATGCCAATTTGATAATTAATACATTGGCCTTGTTTTGTTATTGCCTTCTTTTCAATTTGCCTTTAAGGAATGCATTCAAATTCAGGTCATACTTTTTCCAATAGTATTTTGTTAAAAATTCACGTTTAAGGTCATTGTTTAAGTTGAAGCTACATCATTAATTTATTTTTTTAATTATTAATGATAGACGTAATTTGTGCAATTAATTACTTAATTTTTTAACTGATTCCCATATATAAAATCCTAAGCCTAAAAGTGCAACGATTTTATGGCACGTTTTATGTCACGCTTTAAATCGGGCTTACTTTAAAATCTACATATATATGATTGGTATCATTCTTTTCAGAGTTTATCAAACATTAATGTGATGTTGTTAGATTTTCAGATTCTTATTCCGTTTTTAGATTATAAACTAAAATATCAAGAAAGTCGTTTGTATTTAGGTGATTTAGTTAACTGATGGTCGAGTTAGATTTTCAGATTCTTATTCCGTTTTTAGATTATAAACTAAAATATCAAGAAAGTCGTTTGTATTTAGGTGATTTAGTTAACTGATGGTCGAGTTACGATGACCCATTAAATACCACTTTAGTTTTCATGTGATTTTTTTCCTGTTATTTAAATGAGTCATTTTTCAAAAAAAGGTTTTTTCTCCATAAGAATGTCAGTTAAAATTAATGGATTGTTTATTTAGTCTCTTATAAATACTCATCGAGCTTCAGGACAACTCTGTGAATGTCCTTGAGTGGCCCAGCCAGAGCCCAGACTTGAATCCGATTGAACATCTCTGGAGAGATCTTAAAATGGCTGTGCACCTACGCTTCCCATCCAACCTTATGGAGCTTGAGAGGTGCTGCAAAGAGGAATGGGCGAAACTGCCAAAGGTGCATCGACAAAGTATTGAGCAAAGGCTGTGAATACTTATGTACATGGGATTTCTCAGTTTTTTATTTTTAATAAATTTGCAAAAACCTCAAGTAAACTTTTTTCACGTTGTCATTGTGGGGTGTTGTGTGTAGAATTCTGAGGAAAAAAATTAATTTACTCCATTTTGGAATAAGGTTGTAACAACAAAATGTGGAAAAAGTGATGCGCTGTGAATACTTTCCGGATGCACTGTATACTTTGGTATCAAGCCTACACTGTAAATACACCTCCTCAAAATGTGACTACCGGTCGTGTCAACATGGACCCTACACAGACCGGTTAAGTGAAAGGTTAAGGTTATTCATTAAAATGTGTTAGACTGCCTGGTTGCACAGTCACTATGTTTTATATGTGTCCCACTGTATGTGTCATTATATACAATTTAGCCCACATCAAAAAACATCTGCTCAGCTCTTGTCTAAGTTGAAAACAAAGTAGCTATACACCACAGCACTCAGGAGTTTCACTTCACTGTAGCCAGTTATTTTAGTCTGAAGCACAGGATGTTTATAACACTACTGTGAAATCAATTACTTAATAAACTGGGGAGAAGAACAGGAAATTTCATTATAGAAAAGACAGTTCGTAATGCTTGGCTCAAGCAAGCAGTATTGTGGAAGCTAGCTGGATGATTTAATGCTTGTAAACTTGTAACGTCTGTGTTTTTCAAGAAGCTGTAAAATTATACTTTCTCTAATACCATACTATTTTTTAAACCTGATAAAACATGAGCAGGGTTGGGGGGTTGGAGAATATCCCAGAAAGTTCTGAGCATAAGGCATGAACAATCCCCTTGGACAGGGCGCCAAGTCCAAGCACGGTGAACATACATAAACACACAAGCAAGCAAGCATACACATACACACACACACACACACACACACAAGGTCCAATTTAGCATCGCCAATCCACCTAAACTAAGCCCAAGCAGACTTTGTGAGAACATACAGACTGCAGGCAGTGATGAACCATGACGTCAACCCTGGTGTCCCTACTGAGAGTCCACCGCGCCACCAGTCTCCCCAATATCAATATGGTTAATTGCTTAGCAAATTATGTGCAATGAATGACATCTTGCTACAAATGAACGCTACAAATTCAACATGAACAACCCCTTACGTTTAGTAGGTTTGTTGTTTGTATACTTGGGGCATCTCTTACCAACTTAAACTCTGACTTTTTAGAAAGCCTTTGTGTTGCCCTGTACACCTTTCACTGTTACATCACAGGGTACAGAGCACTTGATTTTCACTTCATGAAATCCCTAAAAGGACTAGATTGCATTCCTTGCTATACAAACTATGAGAGCAATTAAAATTAACTAATTAATGAGTATAAAACTATAAACAGCACAAATAGACTAGTACACCTATAGATGCTAAGGTTATGTTCCTATGCATTATGTAAAATGTAAATTTGTATATAATGAAATGTCTATAGATCGAGTCTCTTACATTGCCCCTAAAATAACTTGAAAAATAGTTTAGCATATCCATCAGTTTCTGTGTGTGTAAATGTGCATCAGTAGTGTTAAACACAACATGCCCACGTACAGTAATCTGATTGTACCAGCCGGCTCAGGCTCCATGTAGGAGGTTAGAGAGGAGGCAGACACAGCAGCTACAGTTGTGCTTGAAAGTTTGTGAACCCTTTAGAATTTTCTATATTTCTATACAAATATGACCTAAAACATCATCAGATTTTCACTCAAGTCCTAAACGTAGATAAAGAGAAACCAGTTAAACAAATGAGAGATAAATATTACGCTTGGTCATTTATTTATTAAGGAAAATGATCAAATATTACATATTTGTGAGTGGCAAAAGTATGTGAACCTTTGCTTTCAGTATCTGGTGTGACCCCCCTTTGCAGAAATAACTGCAACTACACGTTTCCGGTAACTGTTGATCAGTCCTGCACACCGCCTTGGAGGAATTTGAGACCATTCCTCTGTACAGAAAAGCTTCAACTCTGGGATGTTGGTGGGTTTCCTCACATGAACTGCTTGTTTCAGGTCCTTCAACAACATTTCAACTGGATTAAGGTCAGGACTTTGACTTGGCCATTAAAACATTAACTTTATTCTTCTTTAACCATTCTTTGGCAGAACGACTTGTGTGCTTAGGGTCATTGTCTTACTGCATGACGCACCTTCTCTTGAGATTCAGTCCATGGACAGATGTCCTGACATTTTCCTTTAGAATTCTCCGGTATAATTCAGAATTCATTGTTCCATCAATGAAGGCAAGCCGTCCTGGCCCAGACGCAGCAAAACAGGCCCACACCATGATACTACCACCACCATGTTTTACAGATGGAATAAGGTTCTTATGCTGGAATGCAGTGTTTTCCTTTCTCCAAACATAACGCTTTTCATTTAAACCAAAAAGATCTATTTTGGTCTCATCCGTCCACAAAACATTCTTCCAATTGCCTTCTGGTTTGTCCACGTGATCTTTAGCAAACTGCAGACGAGCAGCAATGTTTTTTTTTTGGAGAGCAGTGGCTTTCTCCTTGCAACCCTGCCATGCACACCATTGTTGTTCAGTGTTCTCCTGATGGTGGACTCATGAACATGAATATTAGCCAATGTGAGAGAGGCCTTCGGTTGCTTAGAAGTTACCCTGGGGTCCTTTGTGACCTCGCCGACTATTACACGCCGTGCTCTTGGAGTGATCTTTGTTTGTCGACCACTCCTGGGGAGGGTAACAATGGTCTTGAATTTCCTCCATTTGTACACAATCTGTCTGACTGTGGATTGGTGGAGTCCAAACTCTTTAGAGATGGTTTTGTAACCTTTTCCAGCCTGATGAGCATCAACAACTCATTTTCTGAGGTCCTCAGAAATCTCCTTTGTTCGTGCCATGATACACTTCCACAAACATGTGTTGTGAAGAGCAGACTTTGCTAGATCCCTGTTCTTTAAATAACACAGGGTGCCCACTCACACCTGATTGTCATCCCATTGATTGAAAACACCGGACTCGAATTTCACCTTCAAACTAATTGCTAATCCTAGAGGTTCACATACTTTTACCACTCACAAATATGTAATATTCGATCATTTTCCTTAATAAATAAATGACCAAGTATAATATTTTTGTCTCATTTGTTTAACTGGTTTCTCTTTATCTACTTTTAGGACTTGAGTGAAAATCTGATGATGTTTTAGGTCATATTTATGCAGAAATATAGAAAATTCTAAAGGGTTCACAAACTTTCAAGCACAACTGTACTTTCAGTCCAGTACAGCCAGATTTAGAACAGATCATTATTTTAGAAATAATACAGTTAGCCAATTCAGCACTAGACATGAGAAGATAAATGCACCAGGAGAGAACGGCCTGAAGTAGTCCAGCAGCTGGTAATCTGTCGTGACCAACGGTAAGCCATGCTGTCTTGTGAAGTCCGGTAGCCAGTTTGCCTCCCACGGATCAATGTCTGGGTATTCCTCCCACATGAACCTTGCCGTAGGCGTGTATACTGCGCGAAAGCGCTCAGCTGGCAGCCGATCAGCTGGGGTGGCATCGGCTGATGCCAGTTTCTTACTCTCTTGCTCGATCTCCTGATCACGGTCAACAAAATCAGATTCTGAAAAATCAGAGTCCGACTCAGCGATAATGCGCAAAACATTGTCTGCTGAGTATTTTCTTTGCTGCACTCGCTTCACTCCCTTGTGAAATGTCGATGCCATCTTGCCTTTGTTTACATTTCGTAACTCACGCATACGCAAGGATTAAATGCAGAGTCAATGAGTCTAACATTCCTCCAAGCAGAGAGGGAATGCCTGTGACGTAACAGTGAGTTTTGTTGCTATTAACAGCTGATTGTCACCCTCAACCCCTCCTGTCAACAAAAGTCGACATCCGCTGTAAAAGAGTTAACTAAATTACCAGACACATTCATGACTACTGTTCTCTCACTGCTCTGTCTATCTATATATATATATATAAAAGCCAAATACCACTGACTCACTCATCACGAAATCTCCCGAACCATGAGGACTTGGGACTTGAAATTTGGAATGTAGGTCACCCTTGGCCCAGAGGTGCTCGCTAAGAAACGGTTTCAAAAATTTCATGGTCCAAGCACGTTCTGTCTGTATGTCTGTCCGCTTTCATGAGAGAATTACTTAACAGATTTAGATCTGGAGGTGCTCGCTAAGAAACGGTTTCAAAAATTCATTTCAAAAATTTCATGGTCCAAGCACGTTCTGTCTGTATGGCTGTCCGCTTTCATGAGACAATTACTTAACAGATTTAGATATGGTTGTTTTCTATAATTTGCTTGAACTTTCCGGTTGATTTTGCGACTTCTCTCATCGCGCTAAGTACCATAGTTTGCTTGCAGTAACGATGTATTTATGCAAATCCAAGAGAGTGGCTGTGGGCTGAGAGCAGGGGGGAGGGGCCTTCCTCATTCACTCGCCAGCCTCTGTTCGAGGTGGTCTACGTCTCACCACGTGTTGGAGTACACTTTGCCTCGGCTTAGCTAAGGATACCTGTTTGTTCAACAGACATTATTATCTGCAGATAGTTAATGAGTAACGTTTGACGTTTTTGAGAGAGAGTTCAG
The DNA here is from genome assembly GCF_900747795.2 of Erpetoichthys calabaricus. Classification (NCBI taxonomy): domain Eukaryota; kingdom Metazoa; phylum Chordata; class Cladistia; order Polypteriformes; family Polypteridae; genus Erpetoichthys; species Erpetoichthys calabaricus. The sequence continues at coordinate 9,675,057 of NC_041403.2, forward strand.
AGCTCTGCGTGTTTTAGAGAGTAGCTGCCGATTGCCAGAGATATCACGACCATGTGCTTTTCTTCCCACGTGGGGAATGCTCTCCCGTCAGAGCTGAACACGATCAGATATAGTGCCAACGTCTATTGATTTTTTAAGTAAAGCTAGTAAATATATAAAAGAATGCTTGTACAGGTTATGTCTCATAGCTTTCTACTCTATTTTAGATTGAAAAGATATTGTAATGCAAATTACGTGAAGTCAAGACACACTGTCACAATTCAAGACTTGGTACTCATATGCATGTTATAAATACTGTACTGAATTTACATGTCTTTACATAAACTCTTCACATATGCATACTCATCACCATAAATGATTACTGTAAAATTCAAATTTGTACACAGAGGCAACTACTGCTCCTAAACAAATGATTCTGTGTTTTATAAGCTGCCAACTGGCATTCCTATTGCACAGCAGGGTCAAAAGTGATTCTAGCAAAACCTACCTTGATGACACAGCTATAAGCCACGCATAGCTAAAACAAGGGCTGTGGAGTCGGTAGATAAATCCTTCGACTCCGACTCCTTAGTTTCCAGTACTTCTGCCTCCGACTACTCTGTATATTAAAATGCTAATGTATTTTCCATGTTGATTGAAGGAAGGTAACATACACGTCATTTAACCACAGAACTACTGGCTAGGAAGCTGACTCTCTACTGCATAACCGTAGTTTAAACAAAAGACAAGAACCCCCGAACACACATCAGGCCATAGCACACACCTCCACCTACATCATTACACTTGTTAAACACATTATATCTCTCTATTACGAAAAAAAAATCTTGGCAGGGAGATGAGACATGATGTTCTCGGAAGACAATTTGACGTCCCGCCAGAGACACTTTAACATCACACGAGACAAGGCAGTGAGACAGAAGGACAGCTGCTGCACAGGCTTTTAAATGATCGACGGGCAGTGCGACAAGCAGAACACGCACCTCGGCAGCAGAACAAAGCCAGCAGCTGATCCGTCCGCATCTCCTTAGCGTGCTTTCAGCTCCCAACCCCCCCCCCTTCACAATGCGAGCGGGAGAGATGCGAAGAGGCAGGAGCCTAGCGCGCCTCCGAGGGGGTGGAGCAAAGCGATCAAGACCTGATCATCTTGGAGTGACCCTTTGACGACACGTGAGACTAGACATTACAACCTTAGGAAGCAAAACCCGTGAGATGGTGACTTTTGCATGTCACGCCCTACTTAATAATTTAAAACAAGTTCACGGACATCTAACCCAGCAGTTGTTGGAATGCTTTTGGCAGACACACTTCATGTGCTCCCAGCTCTTAAAACAATGACAAGCGAGAAGCAGAATACGCAGCTCGCCAGCAGATGATCCGAGCGCATCTCCTTAACGTGCGTTCAGCCCACCCCCCTTTCACAACGCGAGCGGCGGAGACGCGAAGTGGCAAAAGGACAGCTGCTGTACAGGCTTTTAAATGATCGACACGCAGCGTGACAAGCAGAGAACGCAGCTCGGCAAGAGCAGCAGCAAAAGTTGAAAACTTTTTTTTCCCCCAAAACAGCTGATCCGACTGAATCTCCTTAGCATGTGTTCAGCCCCACCCTTCACAACGCGAGCAGTGTTATATGTCCCGCAAGAAAGAGATTTAACCACGCCCAGGGCAGGAAATAAAGGACAAACATTGTTTTTACAAAAGTTTTAAAGTAAAAGTGAAAATAATGCATATGTAACAATTCCCATGAAAATAATCTCTTTAAATTGTTTATCCGGTAAACCAACCTGGGGGTGGGTGAGCAAAGTGAGCAGGGGGCAGAGCCCCCTAGTCTGAAATAAAATGAAAACACTTTTTGTAATGTACCATAATCCAGATTACAATACGTGAATGTCAGGTTGTATAATAGCTCAGCTGAACTTCACACTAGTAATAACACAACTATGCATTGGGCTTTATTCTTACATCAGATAAGTACATAATTATGACTACTGTTTGTGAAATGGGACATTTGAATTTGCTGTATTTTTTTTTCATTACAATTTAAATTTATTAGGAGTCGGAGTCGGTACATTTTTGCCGACTCCGACCCCGAGTCCAGGTACCCAAAATTGTCTCCGACTCCTCGACTCAGACTCCACAGCCCTGGCTAAAACTCAGCCTGATGTTAAGACACAGACAGGATGCTGTTTTGTATGGATGTGGTCTGGCTAGTTGTGGGTGTGTCTTTGTCAGTTTAGAGTTAACACAATGAAAATGGCTGAAATAGTTGTGGCTTTCAGGAGTGAAGCCAACACCCCAAAGACTGGCAATAAACTGCATCATTGCCTGTAAAGTGTAATCATTTAAATTCCTGTGCTCCACCATTACCTTGTGCATTGCTTTACTTATTATTAAAGAACAATGGATGTTTTCCTATCATCACTTTAAAGAGGTTAATCCTGCCTTATAACTGTGGTGAAAGAAGTGAAACCAGGAGAGTTTCAACATGATAGCAGATAGGCATATGTGGATTTGAAGATGGTGTCAAATATCAAGACTGGTTGTGCCTGGTAGTCTAAGGTATCCAAGGAAAAGATCACAAAGGTAACTACAAAAACAAAGGTTACTACATGTTTTGGAACAACTCACACTTTCAGAGTAAAAGCTGGTTTACACAAAGGGCCAACCTTCTGTCATTCACGATTACTACAGAGGACATCAGTGGAATGGTCAAGATGCATTTAGAGAGGAACTAGAAAAGAAGGTGAAGCCCATGGAATGCGCAAAAGTATGGACATAACAGAGGTTTTGGTGGTAACAGCTTGTTGTAAGCCAAACAAAGTGAGAAGCTTGGAAAGAACTGAGGCAGGTGAAATATTTTAAATATCTTGGAAGTTGCATTTAGGAAGATGGGGAACTAACAAGAAAAATATAGCCAATGCCTGGCAAAAAGATCTCAGGAGTGGTCTAGGAAAAACAAATCTCAACAAAGATGAAAATACTAGTCTAAAAAACAACTACTGCACCCACTTCCTGAGGCTTAGTGTGCTGCATGTGCCCTCCACAGTCGGAAGCTATATCCCATTAATTCTCTGCACTCTCAACATAACCCGCTGTAGAGCTTTCCAAGCAGAAAAGTACATACACATGGTGTGAGGTTACAGTGAAAATGTGAGGGGCTTTACACCAAGTGTAATTTTTATATATCTCGAAGTGAGCGTGGAAACGGGCGTACGCACCGTTTATGCATGAGGCTCCTAGTCTTTGCCTAGGTGTTCATGGGCAAACGTTGGTTTTAACCTTGATTTTCCGTTTCTTAGTGGCTCATCACCCTATCAGATCTAATTTATGAAATCTAATCTAATGGCAAGAGCTACCTGTGATGAAATTCTGGGTTTCACAGAGACATCTTCAGGCCAGGCTGCCCCGGGAAGTGCAGTCCAAGAGCAGAGCACAAGATGCTGAAAGAAGCTTGCAGTTGTTTGAAATCCTCTCCACTTGTAGACAGTGAAATGGCTGATTTCTAATTGTGTGAAAATCTTTTTAATTTCCTTCTCACCGCAGGGCACATACACACCAAGCACACACTACGGACAATTTAGGATCGCCAATGCACCTAACCTGCACGTCTCTGAACCATGGGAGGAAACCCACGCAGACATGGAGAGAACAGGGAGGACCCGGGAAGCAAACCCAGGTCTCCTTACTGCGAGGCAGCAGCAGTACTACCACTGCGCCACCGTGCTGTCCTCACCTATAACAGTGTTTTGCAAACAAAGGGTCAAGACCCAGAGTTACTACATGGGTCACTCTGAGTCATGAATTACAATAATACAGAATAAGAAAGGGTCATGAATGGTTTGTAGAATGCCTTGCCACAAATTGCTGCTTCTCTACATGACGTCAGCAATTGTTCAATGGGGATTTACCCTACTAGAGTTCAAGCTTGATGATGAAGAGAAAGAAATGAACACACATACACACACACATAATAAATCTGTAAAGTTCATTGTGGAGGCATTAAGCCACCTCATACCAATCTGTTTGTCTATGCGGCTTATTAATTTCACTTGGCTTAGCATGTTGAGTTTCAAATTAAATATTAGGTTGTTAACTTGATTCAATTTCCTGTTAGTTTTACTCCACATTCATTTGTGTTGCATGAGAAAAATGTACTTTAATCTACCTGCCTGTTTAAGTAGGACATCCTCACATCCTGTACCTACATTTTTAAATAAAATAAAAATTAGGTCATAAATAACATTTAAAATTTATAATTTGTACTCTGATAACAATTTACATATAAAAAGTCATAATTCTTTGAATCAGATATTTACTTAAGGCCTTTACTATGTTTAACTAATTGAACATAATACTTGATGGCATAAGGGATGTTGATAAAATGCACCATTTATCTGTGTGCTGATTGCAGTGAATTAAATTATATTTGAACGTGCTATGTAAATTAATGTAGCTGGTAAAGGGAAGTTATTCTGGTAAATTTCTTCAGTCTGCCATGTTGCATTTAACAACAGCACATGGGGCTCCACCAGTTGGTTTGAATAAGGGATGTCTATTTTGGAGCTAATTTATAACGATGGCCTATGACTCTTCTTTATTTACTGAATATTTTACGCAACAGTCTACAAAATAAATCTCTCTATTATAATAAAAAAATCCTGGGACGAGACGCGACTTTTTCAGAGAGATACTTTCAAATCCCGTGAGACAAAACTTTGTGCCAAGAGATTTAAACACGCCCGGGGGCGGAAATAAAAGACAAAGAGTAGATGACAAAGTAGAACGTTGTAAAGAATTCAAAAACGTTGGCGCAATACACATGCAGAGCAGGTTAGAGATAATGGAAGTAGGAAAATTCAAAAGTCTCAAAAAACATAATAGCAATAGTAATAATAATAAAGATTTCATTAGCGCAAACAAACAGAAATTATTACTTGGTGAAATAACGGAACAGCGAAAAGAGATTGAATATATTGCTCGGATTTAAACTTTAAGTCAGAGACTTGTAGATCGTCTAATTCATGTTGCCATCAGGAAAAAGTAGTGTTTCTTCCCAATGAAGAGGTGTATCCACGAGAATTAAAAGATTTGTTGTTTGGTGAAAGTGAAATCCACATACGTGAGCGGCAGAGACACGTAGTGCAGGCCGGGGGAGGTTGGCGAGCGAAGCGAGCAGGGCCCCCTAGTATCATACAAGTTACTTGACTGTATATTATTTTACACTTCAATTGGTTGCATAGTAAAATCTTCCACTGAGTAATGGTTTGCATATCGTTAAACTGTAATTTACATGGAAGTACTGTATGGATTTTTCAAATTCCATCATATTTTGATGTGCATCTGTCCTTTGACATCTTGTACACATTCTGTCCCACCCTTACATCTCCCTGAATCTCCTGATATAGCCATGTTAATACCTCCTTCTCTTGCCTCTTTTTGTCTCTTTCAGTTATTTTATATTCGATTCTTGCTCTCTATCAACCCATTCAAACCTCACTTCTTTGTCTCTTTCTTCTTGCCTCTTAGATCTTCTTCTCTTTTCCCTTTTCCTTCCCAATCTTTCCCTCCCACACAAGTCCTCTGCAACCAACATTGTGACTTCCTCAACAACAACATACGGATTTGCAATTTCTCCTACTCACTTTTGTATATACATCATTGATTGTCATTTTTTTCTTTTTTAAAGCAAGTGTTTCCAATCATTCATTAATTATGGATGCAGATATGTAGAATTAACCCTTCTTCTGCATTTCTTATTCCTCCTCCAAACCTACCCAAACATTCTTCATTCTCTGCCCCGTCTTCCTCCACATATTAATTCATATTGCTTTTTCTTCCAATAACTGAGAATCCCCAAAATGGTTCCATTTCCATCTGCTTGACAGCCTGTCTGAGGTGCATAAGCAAGCAGCACCATCAGCAAAGATTCCTTTACCTGTGCTCTTAATGCTATTAAGAGATTATTAATTTGTATGATCACTACCACTGTCTTTCGCATTTCTCCTCTCAGCACCATTCCTGCCTCATTCTTTTTGTGTGTCTCATCTACATAACACAGTTTAGTCCATGCCCAGTTCCCAGAGTAGATTTCCTCTCCATCAAGTGTTCTGCAAGCAAGGAATGTCCTTATTATCACAATTTCTACATTCCCTATCCTTTTCCCCATCAAGTAACATAAATTGAGTGAAGCCACTCTGATGAAATTATGTTGTCCTCTTGTTACCAGGTTTCACAAGATTTATGTCTGGTATTTCGTCTTTTGGGCTAGACCTGTAGACCTTAATGGTCTAACCAAACAACAGCTGCCAGAAATCCTACTGACCTGGGGTTGAAAGGTTCAAGGCATCAAATTCCTGGCCTAGGACTAAAAATGCTCTCTCACCGATAACAGCTGGCTACCTGGAAGACCTTGCTGGCTGGACACTTGTAACCAGGAACTGCAGCTGTCCACAACTGACAAAAATGTCTTCAAAGCAAGAACAGATGACTTCACCTTGCACTTATAATAGAGAATTTGCTGGAGACCCTGCCTTGCACCCACATGCCAGTCGTGCACCTTTTGAAGTCACTTCCTGCTTCAATGGTAAAGTGGTCCACTTATCTAATCCACACAGGTGGCACAGTGGTAGTGCTGCTGCTTGGCAGTAAGGAGATCGTGGGTTCACTTCCTGGGTCCTCCCTCCCTGTGTGGAGAGCGCTTTGTGAAGTGAGAAAAGCACTATATAAAATGTAAAGAATTATTACTCTTCTGCCTCTAATGAATTGCAACCAATCATACCAGTCGTTATTCAGTCACAGAGACATCGTCAGCTACCCAACGGACTGCCACCCTCTACACCAATGTAGAGGTGTTGGTTGGGATGCACCCTAACTCAACAGATCTTATTCACAGTGTTTAAGAAAAAACTGAACCACTTTAATAAAATTAGTACATTTTCCCTTGCTTTTACAACATATAAAAACAATTTAACGTTGGCCAAAAAAGCATGTAAAAGCTTACATCTATCGCATGATAAAATAATCCTGTCAAAAATTAAAAGGCAAAATTTTTTCTTACTTGAATTGGTCACAACATCTTCTGTGCATACTGCTGTTTCGCCAATAGACTGCTGTTCATCTTTACTCACAACCGGTGCAGCAACATCGGCACTCTTGCTTTGTTTTGAGGTGTGGACATCTTCCTTTCCAGTTGGTGTGTCAAGCACAGCGACAGTATCATCTTGTTCATGTGACCTTCCAACTTTGGGTTTTCCTTTGTTTGCTAGAATGCCTCTACCAGTCAGCCTATTAGCTTTCAGTCTACCTTGCTCTGGTAGGCCTGCACTGATGTTCTTCCAGCCTACAGGACAGTTTTGCTTCTCTGCATCTTTAGCCTCATCTGCCAGCCTAGTTTTAATGTTGTTGTACCAGTTGGAATGTCTAACCCCTTCTTTACCAACTGTGGCTTCCTTCAGATGTTTAGTAGTGACTCGAGCCGTTTTTCCCTCAGATCGAGTTGACTTGACTACATTCCTTGGACTCTTCTCCTCTTCTTCCATTGTGTGGCAAAGCTCTTCTGAAAATGCACCCCCTCACTCACCAAAAATGTCCAGTTTAAATTAAGGTGAGGGGGCCCAACCAAATTCCTCTCAGTCCCTGCAGAGAATGGAAAAGAAACCCTTTGTTAGAAACTCTGTGCTTCTTTAATATAGATTTCCTCTTTTACAGTCAGTGATGCATGCAAGCCAGTACACAAGATCTGCTACAACACAATTCCAACTGAACAATCAATATAGCCACACATTTGAAGGCCCGGCACCTGAATCAATTCAAAGAATTTCAAGAGATATCTTATTTCTAAATTGCAAGAACATTAATATGCATACACCTGTAAATAGTTGCATTTGAAGTTGGGATGTGACATTTATTTTTTTCAAAAGGTTAAAGCGTTTTTTTGAAGCCAGTTAAACACATAATACATAAAGACAGGGACCTTCAATTATTTTTACCTATGGGCTAGTTTTACTCTGTGCTGTTCATCCTGGGACATCACTCTTTAGTACTGCTGCACCATCACTTGTGCGAAGTCTGCTGTCATTTATTTTAAAATATACGATTTTATTATTATATTTCATCACATTTACTATATAAGGAGCAACAACTTTTCCGTGCTCGATTGCATAAACAGTGGAGCTACTCCTCCATGTGCTCATATAGTTCCAACAAGGGCTGCAACAATTAGTCGACGTAATAGACGATGTTGACTACAAAAAGTCATCGACACAGATTTTTTTTTTATTGTCGACGAGTCATGAACAGAACCTTCAAAAGAAGCTCCAGTCACAAAGAACCACATTGGTTTTTGTAACTGCAATGCACTACATGAACGTCTGGGGGCAGTATCATGTGTAATTCTCTGTCAAGAATGCACACATTCCTACAAACGAAGAAGAACGTCTGAGGAGAAGAAGAACATAGTGGAAAATAAACGTGGTTGCAATGGCGAGTCGGATAGAGAAGGGGGAAGGAGATGGAAAAAAAAAGATAGCAACGTGAAGATAATCTTTCAGCATTTTTAGACGAGCGTCTGTATCGTCTAGGTGTGCGAACAGCCCCCCTGCTCAATCCCCCTACGTCAGGATCAGAGAAAGTCAGCGCAAGAGAGACAGAAAAGTAAGCCGGGTAGCTTCTCAGCCATCTGCCAATAGCGTCCCTTGTATGAAATCAACTGGGCAAACCAACTGAGGAAGCATGTACCAGAAATTAAAAGACCCATTGTCCGCAGAAATCCACGAACCAGCAAAAAATCCGCGATATATATTTAAATATGCTTACATATAAAATCCGCGATGGAGTGAAGCCGCGAAAGGCGAAACGCGATATAGCGAGGGATTACTGTAATGTGTATATCAAGGTTTCGACAATTATAGTTAACCCTTAAACCGCCACATACTTGGTGATTAATGCATCCCTGGACGCCAAATACTTTTTAGCTGCACTTTTTAAGTAAACGTCGCAATTCACAAAGAGAATGTGAAGTTTTAATGGAACATGTATTTTTTTTTCATGCAAAGAGCATCACAATTACTGCAACACTGATCATTTTACACACTGCAAATGAACTGTAAAAACTATATAAAAAAACTACTGCAACAATCTATTATTATATGTTTAAGGTGCAACTGACGCCATTGATTCAGTAAATCACCAAGCCAACTGCGTTTGAACTGCCTGCACGCAAACACACAGAGGTAAATGCTGATGATTGTAGGCTCGTCCAGTGCAGCGGTGAATCCTAGGGACAGTGATGCTGCAGTTCTGGTGGAAGGCATATGAGGCAAAGTATCCCACTCTTGCCTTATTGGCAAAATCATTCTTGTGTATTCCTGCTACCTCTACTCTCTCTGAGTGTCTCTTCTCAGCAGCTGGGAACATTGTCTCAAAGAACAGAGCCAGCCTCACATCAGAGCATGTCGAAGTGCTCATGTTCCTGCACTGCAATCAGGAATATATGAACTGAATCTTTTATAAACTGTACATTATTGTTTCATTTTATTTGAATTGAAGCTTTATTTAAACGTTTGGACTTTAAGACACACCAGTGGCCATTTTTGGTTAAGTTAAATGCACTTTTTTTGTTTAAAGACTATGTGCACTTTAGTTTGTATTGTTTAATGTATTTCTTTTTTATTGTGATGGTCACACTAATATAACATCTGATTATTTTCACATTCACATGTTTCACTGGTTGTTATTTTAATTTGATTATTATTAATTTTAGTCGTGTTAATGCAGAGACATCAGGGTGACATTCACAGGTGGACAGACGTGAGCAGATGAGGTAAGACATGCGCACTGGAGCCCAGAACAGGATTTGCAACCCTAGGTCGCAGGCATCAAAATAGTCAAGCATGAAATAATCATGAATAATCGAAAAAAAAAAATTGAATGACTACCAAAATAATCATTAGTTGCAGCCCTAGTTCCAGCTGGGCATACAGTGTGTGTATTTAGTACGTCAGGAATCACTTGCAGCCCAATAACAGTATATCTTACTGAAAGAAAAGCATGTTGACATTTTAGTCTTCCTTGCAAAAAAAAATTTAAAGTTACGAAGATACTGTAGTTTATTTAAACAAAAATGCAATGTGCGTTGTTTGGATTTTATTATTATCGTTTAAATGTATTAGTGGTCTGTCTGCTACTCTTATGAACAATTGTTTATAATAATTTTTAGTTTTATTATTTTTATGTATAATGTTTACAAAAGATTGTAATATGTATTCAAATGACATTTAATGTAGTGCTGGATGGTATACTGGTTCAAACCAAAAAACATTTTTTTATTTCTGTTATGATACAAATTTTTCTTATATCGCAACACCGGTTTAAATAGCCTAAACAACGTTCGGAACGTGGCGCAGTGGGAAACTGTTTAAGGGGGGACCCTTTTCACTGCTACACCGCTAAACACGCATGCAACGGAGTACATGCGTTAGTGGAGGTATTGAACGGTGAAAATGGACAGAGAACATTCCGAAACTAAAGCTGTAGAAGACGATAAAGATAAACGTGATGACACAGAACTTTTGCCAAAAAAAGGCCGTGTCTGTTGTCTGGAGATACTTTGGTTTTAAAAGGTCGGATGTGGACCAAATAACTATTAACTGCAAATGCTGTCAAGCTAAAGTTGTCGCCGGAGGCGGTAACACGAGCAATCTGCTGCACCACCTTAGCCGCAAACATGCTTTGGAGTACCATGACTGTATGGAACTAAGATTGGCACCCACCACATCCTCAGGTAAAACTGAAAAAGTTAAAGGACACTCGAGACAGACGTCACTTGTAGATGCATTTGCTAGAGGTACTGCCTACGACAAAAAAAGCAAGCGGTGGATCGAGATAACCAATGCCGTTACAGTCCATATAGCTAACGTGTCAGTGGACAGAGATTGTTAACATTAACAGAAAGTGTAGTTGGTTTACAAAAAATATTTACTATTTATTCCTTTTCTAAGACATTTTCAGTGCAATACAACTTTGACAAGCACCCCTGGATATTGTACTAAGTCTAAATGCCTCTTTGGATGGTTAAAAATATGTTGTCAAAATGATAGTTCAAGTTGTTTGCAAAATTTGTTCAATAAAAAGGTTCTATATTTTGATGGCAACTGTTGTGCAATGTGATTCCTTCTCTTCATTAGTGCCACCCCCTTGAAAACTATCACTTTATGGGCCATGCAAACCTGTATTAATACTTTTGTGCACATTAAAATGTTTTTTTGTACAATGTACAATTCTCATGACAGTGGAATAGGTTATTCTTAGCCAGTCTACTGCAGTAATTGCAATGGAAAATGTGGTTAACATCCACTCATGCATGGGAAAAAAATACTGGTATAATTTTGAAAAACCTGTGAAAAAAGGTATAATTTTGAAAAATACCGTGATATAGAATTTTGGTCATAGCGCCCAGCACTAATTTTGTGACATTTTAACATTTCATTGAACTACCTCAGTATCAGCATTTGTTTTCATCAACTTATAAAAACTGTTGATTTAAACCTTCTTACTTTTTATTGCTTACAGAATTTACTCTTTTACTTTTTACAAAAAATTGCACTGTGTCAAGATTTTGCATGTAATGACTTTTTAGTTTCTATTTTTTATTTTCATCAATGTCTACATTTTAATGCATATATAATTGCAATTTATTTCAGTAAAATTTTTATTGCATTACATTACATGTTGTATTGGGTATTGAAAATTGAATCGTATTTCAATATTTTTCCTTAGTGCCATATCAAAGGTTGAAATTTTGGTATTGTGATGACCCTATTATCTTAATCATAACTGTATCTGAGGATTCAAGTATTCATGGAGGGCCACAACAACTTCCAAACCAAATCTATTATAAAAAACAGGTGAAGGGTTAGGCAAGCGAATTGTAGATGACGCATGGAAAGAGGAGTTGAAAAAAAATGTATTTGTTTCCCATTGAATCACCATTTAAGAGGGGTTTCAGAGGAGCGGCCACGTGTCCTTGGGGTGCACTCAGCCCCCTCTTCACAACGGCACCTACTGCTGGCTTTTGGTGAAGGGTTAGGCAAGCGAATTGCAGATGACGCATGGAAAGAGGAGTTGAAAAAAAAAACTATTTGTTTCCCATTGAATCACCGTTTAAGAGGGGTTTCGGAGTAGCGCCCGCTGACATAGGGTGAAGCCCCCTAGTAAAACTATTAAACAAGCCACGCACAGGACACAAATTTATAAAAAAAAAAAATTGTAATCCTTTAAGGGTAATTGTAACCCAAATGACACACAAAACAATCATGGCTTCTCATAGCTTTCTTTTTAAATCCAGTGCTTCATCTTCTTGCTTCCAGCAAGCCCTAAAGTGAAAAGCCAAAGCTGCCTAGTAATCCAGAGGCTTCTGGGAAGTGAAGTCCTTTTCATGCAGCACTGCTACAATGAATTTAAACAAAAAAAAAAAAAAATCAACTTCCTATCACAATGTTTCTGCACTGTAAAAATACATCAGTATAAATCTCACCAATGACTGATAATGATTAATCTACAGGAACAGAAACTCCTAGCAAGCAATTAACCTCATCTGGTACATCAAATTTTTTTTTGTCTTGTTGATTTAAATTGTTTGTGTGTAACTTTTAGGAGCGTGAAGTTGCATTTTTAATTTATTTTTTGTAAAATGGACATAATTATGTAAATTTATAAACCTATAAAAAGGGGTCTCTCTTTGAACTGCCTTTCCCAAGGTTTCTTCCATTTTTCCCTACAAGGTTTTTTTTTGGGGAGGGTTTTCCTTGTCTTCTTAGAGAGTCAAGGCTGGGGGGCTGTCAAGAGGCAGGGCCTGTTAAAGCCCATTGCGGCACTTCTTGTGTGATTTTGGGCTATACAAAAATAAATTGTATTGTATTGTATTGTAAAAGCATCTATTAATTATGAATCTAAATCTTTTTTTACATAACAATAAATATCTTGTTTAATCGCTGTTAAAAACTGTACACTAGTTGTATTAGCTAACATGCTAAACATTTAAATGCAAGAACCAGAATATTTGAGAATTTCAGTTTTAGTGGGTGGAATCACACATAACTCCCATGAATATGGAACGGCCAAAATCAATTTTTATTGTTTAAAATAACTATGACATCTTCACATGAATATGTCATAGTTATTTTAAACAATAAAAATTGATTTTGGCCGTTCCATATTCATGGGAGTTATGTGTGATTCCACCATGTGAAGATGTCATAGTTATTTTAAACAATAAAAATTGATTTTGGCCGTTCCATATTCATGGGAGTTATGTGTGATTCCACCTACTAAAACTGAAATTCTCAAATATTCTCAAATATTCAAATATTCTCAAATATTCATCAGAACACTACAAAGATGCGAGCAACTCTGACTAGAGGCAACACAAGTTTGAAAAACATGGTTAACCAACCTTTACAAAATTACGTGGCTTATTACTGTTCAAATAACACAAATGAAAAGTGGTCCATCGTTTCATTTTTATTTAAATTTATCAGCTAAAATGACTCTTACACAGATTCAATTTGTTTTTAATATCTCTCTATTATAAAAGAAAATCTCGAGACAAGACTACTGCCAAGAGATTTTTTCAAGTCACGCACTCCTCTCAACCATTTTCAACCACAACCCACAGTCCTCTCACCTCTCATTTGTGTGAATGCTTTTGACAGACACAGTTCCTGTGCTCTCAGCTCTTATAAATTTTGACGTTTTCCTAACTTTAAGTTCCCAATAAAAGAAGACTTATTACGTCCAAATTTTATTGAAGAATTTCATCCCGAAGGAGTATCAACAGAAGAAATGAGTACACGGGCAATCCAAGTACCGAGAAACGATGAAGTCAAATGAATTAACATGAAAATTGTCGATCAGTTACACAGCAATGGCGTGTAAAATTTTAACAGGCAATAATGTAGTACATCTTCCACAGATAACATAAGATACCAAAGGAGATCTTGATATGCTATTTGTATTAAAACATTTACAGTTATCCGTTAGAATAGCTTTTGCTATGACAATTAACAAATCACAGGGACAAACATTCGAAAAACTCAGTTTATTTATTAAAGAGAAAGAAACGAAATTCATTCACAGGCAGTTATACGTTGCGTTGTCACGATGCAAGTCCAAACACGGAATCAAAATTCAATGCAATATTGACGAAAAGTTAATTCAAAAAATGGTTTTTACTAAAGTTTTACAGTAAAAGTGTAAGTTTAAAATGTATTTGCATGTTATTTGCAAAGCCAAACAGAATGAAAACACAATGTAATTAACACCTCTAACGCAACATGAAAAAATTTTCTTTCAATTTATCATGTTTTACTATTTTTTACTATGGTTAATTACTTGCTGTAATGTAAAATAGTTAGTTCTATTATGCATATGTAACAATTCTCATGAAAATTACAATCTGTTTAAATTGTGCATCTGCTTCCCCACACACAAGCGGCAAATCTGCCAAGTGGCTAGCGCATAGCGCCCGCACAGGGGGTTGACAAGCGAAGCAAGTAGTTCATTTAAAACCTCAACAACAAACCAATAACACTGACATTACATTCCATGTTAGGAACCAAAGACTATTTACATTTGCCAATTTAAAAAAAGACTAGAACTTCCAAAAGCATTTTCCAGTAGTTTTCAGTTATCGCCTTTATTTCTAGCTAGTCAGAGGCAGTTGGAGGCACGCTACTGTAAAGGGCAGTCATTTCAACCAACATACCCAGTGACTCACTCCAACTAATCTACAACTTGTCCTGAGAAAATCAAACCGGTCTGATTTTGTCCTTAGTCATAGGAGTGTGCTCTGTGTGCGTGAAACCTGATAAGCAATGAATGCTCAGCCATAAGTATAATGGACATAAAAAAGCAGTGAAGAATAATGAATGCCAGTGTTTTGAACCACACAAACAGAAGAAAAGCTGGTCTGTCTGATGTTTCATGTTATTATATTCCAGAACAGAATGGAAAAAAGAAAACAGGGACATGATTGCAGCTGAACTTGCCATATCAGTTTACCGTTTGTACAGCACAGGCTCTACCTGGCAGCATGCTATTGGTTATCAGAAAACTGAGCAAGCACAACTGTGCAGGAAAGTCATCATACAGTCCCTAAATTTACCTAGCAATTTGCAGTTGTGTAAACTGACACCGTACAGTGACTAGCTCAGCAACTGCAGTCAGCAAGTCTGGCATGTATGTTCTTTCCAAATACTTTTAAAGAGTTAAATTAACTATTCTAATGATAAAGTTAACACCAGTGAATTTCATGTGTAAATTTATAACAAATAGATATTTTAATCAAGGGAGACGTATTCAAATGCAACATAGGCTAATTTTCATTTGAGAAAAAAAAAATTAAAAAGCTAGAAAAGAGGGTGGACCAATGAAAAAAGCGATGGTGTCTAAGACTACCAGGGCCTTATACTGGCACCATTCCTAGTATATTATAGTACAGTACAGTACAGTGCAGGGGTTCACAAGTTCAGTCCTGGTTTACCACTGTGGCTACAGGATTTCATTCCAGCCAGTTTTACAAATAAGTGGGTCATTCTTATGTCTCATCAATCTAATTGCTTAGTTGGCCTTCTACCTTTTCTTATTCTGCACTCAGAAAATTGTTTTAGGTATGGTTATTTGCATTTGGAAGAAATTCAAAAATCTGTTTTCTTTGTCATAGCTTCAAACACAACTTTCTTTTATCATTTTTAATTCATCGTATTTCTATGGTGTTTGCTCCCTAAATTGTATCCAAATACTGACAATTAGTGAGGAGCAGTGAAGACACAGGTGCAAATGGCACTGAATGTTAAAGCAAAGTCACTACTTCAATGTTACATCCAGGCTTAACTAAGTGGTCCTTACACCGAGTCCTGTGGACTACTTTAACCGCAGGTGCTCATCCCAACCAACTTCTGCTTTTAACTGGACTCCTGCCTTTATTAAAAAAGCCGAAACTTCCCAGGTTCTCTTTTGCTTTGTGTCAATCCATAAATTACAAAATGGATTTGCTAAATTTGTAGGGAAAAGAAGCAAGCATTCATTATTGATATTTTTCTTGCTTTTTAAGATTTTGCTCTTTTATTTTCTCATAATATAATAATACAGTGATCCCTCGCTATATCGCGCTTCGTCTTTCGCGGCTTCACTCCATCGCGGATTTTAAATGTAAGCATATGTGAATATATATCGCGGATTTTTCACTGCTTCGCGGATGTCTGCGGTCTACAGTACGTTTGCTTCCTCAGTTGATTTGCCCATTTGAATTCAAACAAGGGACGCATTTGAATTGAAACAAGGGACACTATTGGCGGATGGCTGAGAAGCTACCCAATCAGAGCACGTGGTTAAGTTCCTGTGTGCTGCTGATTGGCTCAGCGACGGAGTGCTGCATTCAGGTACAGAGGGCGATAAAAACTGTAAATGTCGATAAATGTGACTGTTACGTTACAGGCAGACCCTCTTTGCTTGGAGAACTGCTAGAGTCGTTGCGTGTGCACGAGTAGTGCAGAGTAAACATTGTCTAGAATGGCAGCGACATCGGGCAAGAGAACGAAGTGAATGCACAAAGCAACATACTCCGCGTATATTATTTATTTTTTGTGTATCGTTGCCAAAGCAGACTGACTTATCAAACTCTGATTTTGATGCAAACAATCTGGAAATCGAAAATGAAAGACAGGTAACTGCATCAGCTGATTGTACTGCTGAACACGATCATGTAGGTAACGGTAGCATTTTAACATTCGCCATGGGTAGACTACACAGATGTACAGTAGATCCGTGGCTACTGGGCTTCATCAAACGACATGGCGAGTTAGCAGACACTGCGGATACCAGCCACTCCAGTACTTCAAGCTGCTTTTTTTTCTCAGAAAGTGCCTTTCAGCTTATGAGTGATGAGACAAACAAGAATGTAATAAGTATGTGAATGTACGCACTGTAGAGGCTCATGGAACATAAAATAGAGTAACATTTGTCATAATTAAGTATTTGATGCTGATTTATGTGTGAAACTATTGCTTGCTTTTTGGAAAAATATTCAGGCCCGGGACAAAAGGAAAAACTAACATAATTAGCCCTAAAAGAGTTAATCATCAGTATTTGGATAAAATTAAGGGAGTAGACTTCACAGGAAAACATAAATTTAAAAGAATATGGTATTAAAAATTTAATATTTAAAGATGTGGCAAAAAATGCTATGTGTTTAATACATTTTTTACATGTAAATATAGTAACACAAATTTCTAAATGCAAAATATAAGAAAAAGACTAATCAATTAGATCATTTACAAGTAAGACTGAACCATTTATTTGTCAAACTGATGGAAATAAAACAAAATGCAGCCACAGTGGTACCCCAGGACTGAACTAGGGATTTCCTAGCATTGTGCAGTATAGTTTACTAGTGTATGGTATATATATATAGTTTTTTTTATTCTTGTCTTATGGCTTTGTGTTAGGCAATGTTATTTATTTTTTGTGTATTTGTTGCACCACAGTCCTGGGGAATGTTATTTCATGCCACTGTATGTTGCAAAACTGACTGGTTGGTACAACAATAAAGCCACTTGACTTAACATATCCAATAACCAGAAGTCGTGTAATGTGATATCAGATTAAATAAATAATACGCTGACACTACCAGAAGTGACTGTGACAGATCGTTCCACAGGGTGTTTTAATGGGTTAAATTATTTATTGATTTTACAGGTTTTAATGCACTTTCTGAGTAAATTAGTTAATTACAGTGGAAGTGGTTTGTAATTAACTAGAAACAGTAGGGGATGCCACAGCATATAACAGGACTGGGTAAGTGCTAAAGAGCGAGAAAAGCATAAAGTACGCTCTCTGTGCTACACAGAGCATGTAAGTTTGCATTATATTAATAAATATTGACAAATGAAAAACACGTCAGCTAATTGTCTTTTTTCCAATTTTCAATTTATCAAGACATTTTTGAGATTTTGGAGTGTTTAGCTGTTCTAGTGGGGTGGGGGCTACTCCTAAATACTGACATACAGACATGTCCTTTCTTAGCGGGTACCTACTGACCTAGAGGTATCATCCTACCAAATTTCAGCTTTTTATCTAAACAGGAAATAGTGTTTTTGTTATTGAGTGAGTTCAGTCAGCTTTGCATTTTATATAAATTACCGTATATACTCGCATTTGCAAGTCAGGTCTTGAAACCCGAAAAAAATCGATCATAAAATCAGACCCCAACTTATACGCCAGTTCAAAAATGCGACACTTAATTTTTTTTTTTACATCTTCTTGCCTCCAATCTCGCACCAGTCTCTCAGACACAACGAATTTTATTGCAGCAGTGCAGTTACCAATTTCTTTCACCACTTCAATGACTTTTAATTTAAAAGCAGCTTCATATTTTCTTCTGATCGAACGCTCCATCGTAGATAAGGGATGCTCTTATGATAAAGGTGTATGAGATACAAAAAACACAAAACAGTGCAAAAGTCACTTCGGAATAGTTCGGGTATTACCGTGTGGTCACGCAGGCACAATGCATAGAAAGAAAAGGCTGTGTGCTCCATGGTTACTCTTTCAGGTGGGAGTTAGTATATCGTAATCTCTTGGATCAATAGCGCATGTTTCCGCATTTGACTTATATGACCAACATTATAAAATACCGGAAATTATACGCTAAAATCAAGCCCTGACTTATCCGCGGGAGAACCTAAACATGAGTATATACGGTATGCACTCCTGGAGACACTGTTTAATGGCACAATTTTACAGATTTATTTATGTATCTTAAATGCACTTTTTACCTTCTCGTATACGAAGTATAGGAAAAGTATTGTAATCGTCGAAAGATTTGATGTCGAGATTTTGATGAATCTGGACGTTTTCAACCTCCCTGACTTTCTCGTATATGAAGTATAGGAATCCTCCAAAAATTCCATTTCAATATTTTGATGAATCTTGATGTTTTAGACCTCCACCATTTTTGAAATGATGTCTGTGTGTGTGTGTATGTAATCACGATAAATTGAGTACACAACGTAGATTTCTATCAACTTTTGGGCCATTTTTGCTAACCGGAAATGGCACTTTACCTTTTATTCATGCAACTGCAGAGCAAGATTTATTCAACTTTACTTTTAATAATTGTACAATATATTATTAATTTGATTTGTTGTTGATGGTAACACAAAGTTCTGTGAAGTGCCTTGAGCATGGGAAAGGCGCTAAATAAAATGTACCCAAGGATTCTCCGAAGAGAGACAGTACCGAATGATTCCAATCTTCGTCTCAGGTCACTGGATAGCGTCCATGTCTCGCAACCATAGACCAAGACAGGAAACACCAGGACTCTGAAGACTTGGACCTTCGTCCTTTTGCATAGTTATCAAGAGCACCACACACCCCTTTCCAGAGACCTCATGACCCCCACATGCTCTCCCAATCCATCTACTGACTTCATAGGAAGAATCACTGAGGTATGTACTCCACATCATCAAGTTTGCAGATGATACGACGGTGCTGGGACTGATAAGCAGGGATGATGAAACAGCATACATGAGGTGGAACGGCTGTCTGCATGGTGTGAAGACAACAATCTATCTCTCAATGTCAACAAGACAAAAGACATAATCGTGGACTTCAGAAAATCACATCCTGCCCACATCCCACTCAGCATCAACAGTTTAGATGTGGAGACTGTTAGGAGTACCAAGTTCCTCGGTGTGCACATAATTGAGGAACTTACGTGGACACATAACACCTCATCACTAATCAAGAAAGCCCAGCAGAGACTACACTTCCTGAGGTGGCTGAAGCGAGCAAGTCTTCCCCCCTTCCATCCTCACCATGTTCTACAGAGGCACCATTGAGAGTGTTCTGACCAGCTGCATCACTGTCTGGTATGGCAACTGCAACATATCCGACCGCAAAGGATAGTTAAGAGAGCAGAGAACATTATTGGGGTGCCTCTCCCTTCATTACAGGTCATATTTTACAAACGCAGTGTCCGCAAGGTCTGCAGCATTGTGCAGGACCCCTTACACTCCTCAGATGGACTTTTCACACTTCTGCCATCCAAGAGAAGATACTGCAGCATCAAAGCCAGATCTGCCAGGCTGCAGGAGAGTTTTTACCCCCAAGCTGTTAGACTCCTTAACACCAGGCTGCCCCCTGGGACCTTCCACACGGCCTCAACCACCTCTGAAAACAGAACTTTTATACATGCGAACCACTGTCCTGCAAAGACGAGTGTGCATGTAGAAAAGAACTGAAAATCTCATACTGACATTTAAGTATTTTGACACTCGTTATCCTTCTGCTGTGAAACATTCTGACCTGTCATTGTTTACACGTCTTAAACAACTATTATCATACACTGATCATTTCTGGATTATCTATCTATAATAATAAAAGGCAAAGCCCTCACTGACTGACTGACTGACTCACTGACTCACTCATCACTAATTCTCCAACTTCCCGTGTAGGTGGAAGGCTGAAATTTGGCAGGCTCATTCCTTACAGCTTACTTACAAAAGTTAGGCAGGTTTCATTTCGAAATTCAAAGCGTAATGGTCATAACTGGAACATATTTTTTGTCCATACACTGTAATGGAGGAGGCGGAGTCACGTATCGCGTCATCACGCCTCCTACGTAATCACGTGAACTAAAAACAAGGAAGACATTTACAGCACGAGTCACACGCGGGAACGAAGGTAAATGACGTTAATTTTTGACTGTCTTTTAATACTGTGTAAGCATACATATTAACACATGTGCAATTAAACGTGTGCATTTACGGGGTGATTTCTCAGGCTTAAAACCTCACCTTTTATCAAACGCGGGAAGAAAGGTAACTGACGTTGTTCACTGTCTTTTCATACTGTGTAACCATACCTTTTAACACATGTCCAATTAAACGTGTGCATTTACGGGGTGATTTCTCAGGCTTAAAAGCTCGCCTTTTACTAAAAAGGTAAATGCAAAACTATTTTCAATCAGTTTATTGAAACGCTCCCGTTAAGGATTGCAATAACATATTCGCGAGATAAAAGAACGAAGTAGGGGGAAATGGAGGAACAGCCGCAAACAGCGAACAGCAAATAATTAATTAAACAATTGAGAACGGAGCGAGTTAAGCATACAAGCATGTTCATAAGGGAAACAAAGCACGGTGTAAAACGTAAGTTTAAATTAAGTTTATAGAAACGCTCCCGCTGCGGATTGTAATAACATATTCGCGAGATAAAAGTTTAATGAGAAGACACGAGGTATAAACGACAGTTTGCATCACTTTGTAACAGAGTTAAAATTGCTGTAGCGAGAAACTTTTAACTGCCGGGTCTTAGCTAACATTAAATAAACCCGTGGACATCGCAACATCACACAAGAGAGTGGCTCACGTGAAGTGACTGAACGCAGCAGGAGTGATCACTTGCATTAATCAAACCTGTTCAAAAAACACATTACACAATTGATAAGGTAGGAAAAGAATATGAAACAAGGCACGGTATAAACCGTCACTTTAAGTTTATAGAAACGCTGCCGTTTGCAATACCATATTCGCCCCTGCGAAGCGCGGTGATTTTGCTATATATATTAAACTATTTCAACCATTGTATGATCTGCTTCTCGCAACTGAAAGAGGGCACCGTGGCAGAAGTTAGCCGACTTGCTCACCAACCACAAGCGTTACCTGGTAGGTAACCACCCATACAATCAGATTGTGAATCAGACTACGAATGCCTGCAATGTAATTACCCCGATCTACATGCTGTCAAATGAACGAACCTCACGCCGTGGCACAACGTTAGGGGCTTCGCCTCTACGTCCGAGGATCGATTCCCGTAAGGGAGTGCAGTAACTCTGTACTCCTGATGAGCACACAATTACGGCGAAACACGTGTCGCATACTATGCTTCTTCAAAGCACGGTGTAAACAGTAAGTTTAAATTGAGTTTATAGAAACGCTCCCGCTGCCCTTTGCAATACCATATTAGATGACTTTGTAACAGAGTTAAAATTGCTGGAGCGATAAATTTTTAACTGCCGGGTCATGTCGCGTGTTCTTGGGTAGGTACACCAAAAAATTTATACATTTATGCATGTAATGGGCAAACAAAAAATGTACTATACCCGAAAGCACTACAGTAGTACTCAATGTATCTTTACTTCTTAAATGTTAATGTTTTACTGTTTAATAATTTATACGATTCTTATATGTTATTCAGATTCTTTTATCAAAATACCAGTAACAGCGCACTCCACGATAACGTGGAGTGAATACACTTGACATGACCATTCATAGTATTTATCCTCTTTCTCTGTACGTTTACCATTCGTTTGCTCAGAGGTTGATGCGCTTGCTGCTTAATGAGCAGCTCTTCACCCTAGCGTCCCGCTGCTTCTCTTCTTTCGTCGGCATCTTTTCCCGTTAAAACTGATTTCTTTTAAAACTTAGTATGTTTTCTTTAATTTTTCAGTTAAGCTGGCACTTAAGTCTTCAATCTGCCTCAACAATGACTAGCGGAGGTGGTAGACAATGAAAACGTCAGCCGTACGCATCCGCCACGCACGCACTGGTGCGCGCAGCTGTGAGTTGATTCTACAATTAAATAAAATAAAGATAAAAAGAGTAATAACTTGCACCACCGCTATTCAATTACACTTGCCTAACGCCTCTCCTAAGGGGAAATACTGTGGGATCTGGACATCCGTCAAAGCAGCAATCACAAGCCCGATTACAAAGCGGCAAGCTGTGATTTGTCGTCTCCCTCCCATGTAACAATCACAGCCCGTGTTGCAACGCACTATGTATGTATATGTATATATGTGTATGTGTCTGTATATGTATGTGTGTATATATATATATATATATATATATATATATATATACATATGTGTTCATATGTGTGGGAAAGTGAATAGTAGACGTGACGTAGCATCTGTGTACCAAACTTCAAGTCAATAGGTGAAACGGTTTGCGAGCTACAGCTCATTTAAAATCCTGGACAGACAAACTAATAGCCACGGTACTGTTTTATAGAAGAACATTTTAATGTTTAATAATTTATATTTATATGCAATGTGCTTCTTATATATTACTTCATATTCTCAAATGATAATGATGTTAATGTTGTTTATATTGATTTCTATGTTATTGTAAGTGCTCTTTATTTGTGGAAAAATAAATTTGGCAATTTAACTTATTTTATACATACATTTTATTTTTTTCTCTTGCACTCACTGAGCGAATCCACTGGCTAATCAGCTATATATATATATATATATATATATATATATATATATATATATATATATATGTATGTGTATATATATATATGTGTGTGTATATATATATATATATATAGATAGATATATATAGATAGATATATGTGTATGTATGTAGATATACAAATATGTATATATATATATGTATATATGTTTATATATATGTAGATATACAAATATGTATATGTATATATATGTATATATGTGTATATATATGTAGATATACAAATATGTATATGTATATATATGTATATGTGTCTGCATGTGTGTGTATATATATATATATATATATATATATATATATATATATATATATATGTATGTGTATATATATATGTTGATATATGTATATATATGTGGATGTGTATATGTATATATTTATGTATATACAGTATGTTTATGCATATATATGTTTACATAACCTCTTTAACACACTACTTCTCCGCTGCGAAGCGCGGGTATTTTGCTAGTTATTTATTATATTGCATATCTTACACATCAATATTGCTGTTACTTCTTTGTCCTCTCTTTGCAAAATGTCTTGTCTTGTTTGTGTTTTAATTTTAAATTTTTAAATTTAAATCTTAATTCTATTTTTTATTTATTATTTGCATGTCATGTTGTTAACACTGTGGACCCTGAGCTTTGCAATTTCGTCTATCTGTATACTTGTATATGGCTGAGATGACAATAAAGTTCACTTTGACTTTGATATAAAAATATAATTATTATCTTGCAGTTTACACCTCAAATATCCATTCCCATATCGGAGTACATGAGAAAGTCTAGGGGAGACCACTCCCAATTTTTCACTTGAAAGTCGAGTCAGCCTTCTCACTTGTTACTTGGTCTATAAGATGTCCCAACAGGGGTAGCTGCCCATGGCTGCGAATATTTGTAACAAATATTTGATTCTACTTGAACAATGGAATTAATTTTCTAATGTCTTTACTTGGGCGGCGGCATGGCGGCGCAGTGGGTAGTGCTTCTGCCTCGCAGTTAGGAGACCTGGGTTAGCTTCCCGGGTCCTCCCTGCGTGGAGTTTGCATGTTCTCCTCGTGTCTGCGTGGGTTTCCTCCGGGTACTCCGGTTTTCTCCCACAGTCCAAAGATATGCAGGTTAGGTGCATTGGTGATTCTAAATTGTCCCTAGTGTGTGCTTGATGGGTGTGTGTGTGCCGTGCGGTGGGCTGGCGCCCTGCCCGGAGTTTGTTTCCCGCCTTGCGCCCTGTGTTGGCTGGGATTGGCACCAGCAGACCCCGTGACCCTGTAGTTAGGATATAACGGGTTGGATAATGGATGGATGGATGTCTTTACTTTGGCAGTTTTATGGTTCATCGTGAAGATGTATTTGTACGGTGCATGCTATAGTAAAATTACCTACCTAAGAACAGGGTTGAAAAACATACTCAAATAACGCTGTCTTGTGCAGCAAGAATGTAATTACTATTAGCTTTTTTAAACCGTAGGTCAGAAAAATCGGAAATACTGCACGTTTCATATTACAAATATGTAAACATCCAACTCGTTCTGTCTTCTGTAATTACCTGGCCTTATTGTGACAGCTGCGTTAAAAAACTGAGGAGGGGTTTAATTATGTCACAGCCCACCATAGGCAGGGAAATGAATCGTTCGCACGTGACACGCTAAGATCGTTGCACATTAGTTTACACTCCGTCAACCGCGACTCTAATGAGGTAAGATAAACACGATGAGCACTGGGAAGAAGAGGCGCTTTAAGATACAGCAGGCAGAATGCCAAGTTCAAGGATAGGGGTCTCCATCGCTCGATGGTGTTAAGGACACTTGCACGAGCGGATGGCTGCCTTCGGACAGCTCGCGTGCACGTAAAATGCGTGCGGCTGGCAGCTGGTGACTTAACGCGTATGTGTTTGTAAACAACACGAGTCGCAGGCAGCTGGCCGTGGCCACTTTACTAAAGCCGAGCAGACATCCCCAGCGTTACAGCCTTGGATGGAAATGTGAAATTCGCCTGAGGTTACCTACAGATGCCCTGATGGTTTGATAAGCAGGGCGTTTAGCATTAAAGCTGGGGCGACAGACAGACGCACGCACCGTCGTAAACACACAACAAATCCCCTGCGCTACCGTTTACCCTGGCCTGCACCGAACGTACAGTTCATCTGCGGGTAAAATGTAAAACAAATACCTATAATTACTATGAAATAAATACGAGGGCTTCGTCAGACACAGCCCCCGCACTAAACGTTTTGCTTTTCCCCTAGCGAATTCTTGAAAACTCGCCTAAAAAAAGTGGTTTGCCTGATCCGGCTACTACGGCGGAGCGTCTCTCGTTTTACCTTTTTAGTATGCGTCCCTCGCGTCCTTCTTGGCTGATAAGTTTCTAGCGCTGACCACGACCACCGCCTCCTCCTCCTACACGATTCAAACGTCCTCCATCTTTCCGCCTTGTTTGTGTATTTCCAAGGCCCTCACACAAACAGCAACAGCCAGCGACGCCATGTCAAGCTGCTCGCGCGCGGCATTGTGGGTAGCGTCGCGGGACAAAAGCCGAGCGCCACACAGCCGCCCGCCGCTGCGCGGGGATCGAGTCTCCAGTGTCCCGTTACACCGCTGCAGAGAGAGAGAGAGAGAAAGAAAAAAAGATCCGGGATCTTGCCGTTCATACATTTTTATGATTTAACACATGACAACAACAAGAAGAGAACATCGAAGTTTAGAAGGCTCGCTGAAGGTGCTTAGGAATACCTTTACAAATTATAAGATCGGGAAGATGGGTTGTAAGATAAGTAAGAAAACTGAACAGTGCAGGTATCGAAGTAACGTTACTAATTATAGGAAGATCGGGAGGATTGAGTGTAAAATAAATAAGTAAACTGTGCTGTTCACAAAATGAAGTAACCTTACTAATTATAAGAGGTTCGGGAGGACGGATAGTTAAATATTGTAGGAAAACGTCAGTGCCGATACTAAAGTAACGCTACTAATTATAAGATCCGGAGGATGAAGTGTAACATAAATAAGAAAGCTGTACAGTGCAGATACGTAAGTAACGTGACTAATTATTAGAAGATCGGGGTGAGGGATTTTAAAATAAATGAGAAAACCAAAGTGCAAATACTGAAGTGACGCTACTAATTATAATAAGATCCGGCGGATGGATTGTAAAATAAATAAGAAAGCTGTGCAGTTACTGAAGTAACGTTACTAAGTATAAGAATATCGTAATGAGGGATTGTAAAATAAATAAGAATGCCACAGTGCAAATACTGCTGTAACGCAACTAATTATAAGAAGATCGGGAAGTTGGAGGGTAAATAAGTGAAAAAAAATTGCGTTACAGATACTGAAGTAACGTTACTAAGTATAAGAAGATCTGGAGAAAGCTGCATAAAATAAAGAAGAAAAGCGTCTAATGCAGATACTTCTATTAATCAGTGGACTCCACCTTTGAGAGGTTTGCACGTTCTCTCTGTGCTCATGTGGATTTTGTTCATACATCCAAATGTCAAAAGCAGGGGTGTCCAACTCTGGTCCTGGTGGGCCGCGGTTGCTGCAGGTTTTCATACTAACCATCTTCCTAATTAGTGAGGCGATTTTGCTGCTGATTAACTTGTTTTGCCTTAGTTTTAATTGATGTGACTCAGACTGCTTAGTTGTTTTTTTTACTTAATGAGCAGCCAAATAATAATGAGACACAAAACAAACCTCCACATGACCAGCTGACCTGAAAATAAAGAAAGGTGAAGGTCTCTGTCATGTTGGTCTGCTCAGGTCACCAAAACATCTTGACGGTGGTCTTAGAAAAAACTGAAAATCAACAGTATGCTGTGGCAGAATGAGAGCAGCAACAAGTCCTCATATTCAATAATGGCTTCAATTAACAGCAAAAATTGGAAGATAGATAGATAGATAGATACTTTATTAATCCCAAGGGGAAATTCACATACTCCAGCAGCAGCAAACTGATACAAAACAATATTAAATTAAAGAGTAATAAAAATGCAGGTAAAAACAGACAATAAATTTGAATAACATTAACGTTTACACACCCAAAGGGTGGAATTGAAGAGTCACATAGTTTCGGGGAGGAACGATCTCCTCAGGGTGTCAGTGGAGCTGGACGGTGACAGCAGCCTGTCGCTGAAGCTGCTCCTCTGTCTGGAGATGATCCTGTTCAGTGGACTCAGTGGATTCTCCATGATTGACAGGAGTCTGCTCAGCGCCCGTCGCTCTGCCACAGATGTCAAACTGTCCAGCTCCGTGCCTACAATAGAGCCTGCCTTCCTCACCAGTTTGTCCAGGCGTGAGGCGTCCTTCTTCTTAATGCTGCCTCCCCAGCACACCACTGCGTAGAAGAGGGCGCTCGCCACAACCGTCTGATAGAACATCTGCAGCATCTTATTGCAGATGTTGAAGGACGCCAGTCTTCTAAGGAAGTATAGTCGGCTCTGTCCTTTCTTGCACAGAGCATCAGTATTGGCAGTCCAGTCTAATTTATCATCCAGCTGCACTCCCAGGTATTTATAGGTGTGCACCCTCTGCATATATATGAATATATAGCAAAATTAGGTGGGGGGGGGTCGCAACACATATACAGGAGCACCAAAACGCCGTCAGAAGGAAGGACTCACGATCACTGATTTATATGCACACAATTTCAACCGGACATACATTTAACTGGGACAATGTACTGTACAAGTAAGATTTAAGGCCAGTACTAAAAGTGCCAGAGAGCTGGTTGAATCTTGGCTATCAAATGAAAATGCCATTAACAGACATTTGGATATGAACCCAGCATATGCAAACTTAAGAAGAAGAACATCCTCATAATAAATAAAAGTTTATGACCAACACCCTCCTAACCCCACCTCATTATCCCCAAGCCCTACCCCCACACATAATTTTGCTGTATATTGTCTTTGATTCTTGTATGCCTAATCTTG
The DNA here is from genome assembly GCF_900747795.2 of Erpetoichthys calabaricus. Taxonomy (NCBI): domain Eukaryota; kingdom Metazoa; phylum Chordata; class Cladistia; order Polypteriformes; family Polypteridae; genus Erpetoichthys; species Erpetoichthys calabaricus. Next base: position 9,703,295 of record NC_041403.2, read on the forward strand.
ATCAGTCACAATATTAATACCTGCCTAATACTGTGTAGGTCCCCCTTGTGCTGCCAAAACATCTCTGACCTATCAAGGTGTAAACTTCAGAAGGCCTCCATACTACAGGTGTCCTGTGATATCTGCACTTTCTGCAGGTCAATGACGCTCACACACATGATGTAAAGGAAAGTGTGATTTATCAGACCAGGAATCTTCTTCCATTAATCCATGGGCCAATTCTGATGCTCACATGCCCATTGTAGGCACTTTAGGTGATGGACAGGAGTCAGCATTGTCACTCTGACTGGTCTGCAGCTATGCAAGCCACGATGCACTGTGTGTTCTCACACTTTTCTCTCATGGCTAGTGTTAAATCTTTCAACAATTTGCACTTCATTAGCTCTTCTGTGGGGTCAGACCAGGTGGGCTAGCCTTCACTCTCCACACACGCCACTGAGACTTGAGTGCCCATGACCCTGCCACTGGTTGTCTTTTCTTGGACCACACGCACTAACCACTGCATACTGGGAGAACTGCACAAGACCTGCTGTTTTGGTAATGATGTGACTCACTCGTCTAGTCATCACAATTTGGTCCTTGTCAAAGTCGCTCAATTCCTTACACTTGCCCATTTTCCCTGCTTGCAACATATCACATTCAAGAATGTACTGTTAGCGTACTGCCTAATATATGTCACCCTTTGACAGGTGTAACAACATAATCAATGTTATTCACTTCACCCATCAGTGGTTTTAATGTTGAGGCTGATCGGTGTATGTGTGTGTATATACAACTCTGGAGTCTTTTTTATGAATTCTTGAGCACTGTCTGTAAAAGGGTTGCACATTCTCCCTCTGCTCATAATGGTTTATTTCACACATCCATGTCTCATGGCAACACTTAAAGTGTCAGTGTCTGCATAAGTGCTCTGAAATGAACCAGTAGCAATATGAGCTTTTGAGGTTGGCATTTGCTCCATCCTCAAAATAGACTACAAAAGGAATGGATGGATTGAGGTACTGTACTGCGAACACAGGGTGTCAACTTCTTCAGTTTTTGGATATGTAATACCAGGCCACCATGTATTCTCTTTTAAGAGAGTGGCAAACTGTAAAATAATATGGATATTTTATAAAAAATTTGAAATACCACTACATCATCTTGCATAAGTATTATAACATCTGCCCGTCCATTTACTAAAATGTGCCTAACTTTAGGTTTTCACTGAATTCAAAACTGCTTTTATTCTTGATATTAACACAATTCGCAAGGTGACCAGGAATCAGAAGAACAGAATTTCTGCTTTTCTTTCATTGTGTTTTATTACACATACAGTGTCCTAACAATATTTAATCCCTGCCTGATTTTTAAAAATGATTTCATCTTTTTCATATTAAATGTTATAAAATTCTACTTCTGCGGTGGGTTGGCACCCTGCCCGGGATTGGTTTCTGCATTGTGCCCTGTGTTGGCTGGGATTGGCTCCAGCAGACCCCCGTGACCCTGTGTTCGGATTCAGCGGGTTGGAAAATGGATGGATGGATGGAAAATTCTACTTACTTTATTCTTATATGGTGATCTTCACTGAAGGGAGGATCAGGGCCTAAAAATTTAAATTTATCTATCTATCTATCTATCTATCTATCTATCTATCTATCTATCTATCTATCTATCTATCTATCTATCTATTGTGGTACCCGGCGGGGGTTCATGCCCGGCCGGGATGCCCATGAGGAGCAGAGGAGGGTTTGTGCCTCCTCCAGGACACGAGGGGGCGTCATCCCTGGTTGCTTTGGGGACTTGGACTTGGAAGCTCTAACCTGTAGGGGCCCGTGGTCACCGCCAGGGGGCGCCCCGATGCCTTGGGAGCCCTGGACCTCAGTACTTCCACCACACCCGGAAGTGCTGGGGGGAAGAGTATTGGGGACACCCGGAGGACTTCCGGATACGCCGACAGAGCTTCCGCCACATAGGGGTGTGGCTACGGAAGCCCTCAGGATGCACCTGGAGTCCTTCCGGGGTGAATAAAAGGGGCTGCCTCCCTCCAGTCATGGGCAAGAGTCGGGTGGAAGAGGACGAAGCTTGGTGGAAAGGAGTGGAGGCGGACCAGAGACTAAGAAGGCATTGTGAGTGTGGCCAAGGACTTAAGGGGTGATTGGTGCTGAGGCACTGAGATTGTGCACTTCTACTGTAAATATTATGTACAATAAACGTGTGTGTGGTGAAACCAACATGTCTACCTGTCTGTGTCCAGGCTGTTCCCCACACTATCTATCTATCTATCATATAGTACCTTTTTATCTATCTATCTATCTATCTATCTATCTATCTATCTATCTATCTATCTATCTATCTATCTATCTATCTATCTATCTATCTATCTACTGGGGACTTGCAATGGAGGATTCTACATGGAGCAGTAGCCACCAATTCCTTCTTAAAAACCATTGGCGCTAGCACAACAGATCAGTATCCATTTTGCCTTCAGAAAGAAACAATTTATAATTTATTTCTGTATTGTACCAGATTACAACCACTGCTGCATTTCCTTGCTTTATTGTTGATGGATTGTATTTAATGAACTCATTTATATTTTTGGAATGTGTCAAGAATTTGTAAAAGGGAATGTTTACTTTGCAGTTTTTTGTTGGGCCAGGCCAAGATGGCAACTTTAAAAACAAGAAGAAATAGAGATAAAAATCTGAAAACCACTGATGCTCTGTTAATGTTTAAGGTCCTCCTTCAAAGGAGATTGAAGATTGAATTTGCATATTTTAAACTAATTAATCAATTAGATATATTTAGAGAAATCTGGGCTGTAAATGATGTTTTATGTTCCACGGAAAATGAATGTCTAGTACTAAAGTATGAGTAGACAAACTTGGTTTTTAAATGTTGTTGAATTTTGGTTGTTAATTTGACTGCAATAATGTAATTTATTATGCAATTTATTAATTGTTAACAAATATCTATTTAAAAATTTAAAAATATCTATCTATCTATTATATAGTGCCTTTCACTTCTATCTATCTATCTATCTATCTATCTATCTATCTATCTATCTATCTATCTATCTATCTATCTATCTATCTATCTATCTATCTATCTAGGGACACATATGTGATCCCCATATATTGTGGAAAGAGGGAAAAAAACAACAAGTGCTCTTATTCAGGCCTTTTCCGACTGGAATCCTAGACAAGACTGAGGTGAGGTGGGATAGGTGCTGGTTATATGGGATCCAGGCAGGAAGAGGAGGGTCCAAGACAGCTTATGGTGAAAGTGATGTCAAAGGTGGTACGGGTCTCAGCTTTGCATTCTGCAGACAGAGGAGAAGAAAATGTATTAAGCAATAGCACCAACCCATGGTCCAGAGGTGAATTACCATTACCAGATCCCTTCAGTTGTCCCTGGAACAGACGTGAATATATACTGTATGTGTGGCAGCAGCCGGATTTAAGAAATCTTCTGGGGCCACATCGCACACTTCCGTGCCATAATGAAATTATTTTTGTCCAGCTGGCCAATTCATCCGTCATTCCTCTTGGGCCTCATGCTCCTCCCTGGCCGGGATGCCCGTCCTTAACACCACACCAGCCATTTGTTGTGTTTGTTTGGCCCAGTCTGAGGTTTGGGGCATTTCTGGAGCGGGTTTTCATTAAGAATATCTCAGCACTTTTCTCCATTCGGCCTTCCCTCAACGCTGTTTGGTCTCCCATTCCCTGTTGATGAAAAACACCCACACAGCATGATACTGTATCAGCATACTTGACCATTAGAATGGTGTTGCTCAGGTGATGGGCAGTGCCTGGTTTGCTCCAGACATGATGCTTGTCTTGGTTTCATCAGACCAGAGAACCTTTACAGACTCTGTATAGATGGTGTGATATACCAGCGGCCATACAGCTCCCCAAACCTGGACACAGACAGGCACAGAGACACAAGTGCAAAACGACACACTGTTTATTTCTTTGTGGGGCAGCTCTATTTCCCATTCCCCACTTCACAGCACAGTACACAGTTAGTCACAGCCATAATGCTCAGTCCCTTCTTCCTTCTTTCTCCTTCCTTCTCTCTTTTTCTGCCGCCTCCACTCCTCTCCCAGTAAGCTACTGTATGTCATCCTCCTCTCGACTCTGGCTCTTTTATAGTGCACTCGGAAGTGCCCCAGGTGCTCTCCGAGCCAGAAGTGCTGCAGTCCAAGGCTCCGGAACTGTCTAGGCGCCCCCTGGTGGTGGCCCCAGCAGGGTTGAGCTTCTAAGCTCCAAACCGAGTAGCATCCACTTGCAGAGCCACAGCACCATATGTCACTGCCGTTTCAGGGCTGACTTCATAAAATTACTTTTGGAAGATTTCGTCAGGTCTCAGCAAAGCCCGGAAAGTAACGTCAGGTCAAGGACCCTTTCAAAAATTAAGTGATAAAAATGAGAAGGAAAAACAGTACATCAAACCAAATAGTACGCATCATTGTGAAGTTCGGAGGGTTTCTGCCATCACATCGTGTCATACATCAAACTAAACAATACGGATCATTTCTGTGAAATACACTATTAACATTTACGTTGTGTTCGGGTCTGTGGGAACCATTTAACATGTCGACAAAATTAAAATCATTAAGATTTGTGTAAGATGGCAATCTAACAGGAAATTGTCTGCGTGCAAAAGTAAAAGGCAAATTTGAATCTTATGGAGTCAGAGATATTGATATACGGTAACGGTGACTCTTATTCTTTCTCTCCGTCAGACAAAGAGAAGAAAAATAAATATGCGCTGATGGATTCCAAAGATGGCTGCCGAAAACGTCACATCAGTTTTGCTGACATGCTGGCCTCACTTGTGTTATTAGCAGCTAAGCGAGTTTTTTGTTTCCTCGGAGGCGGAGCCCTTAGCCCAGCTCCGCGTCTCACTTCCGGGCCGGACAGACACACACACTTCAACATGTAGACATTTACATATAAGACTAGCTGTATAAGCCCATGCTGTAAAAAGAATCGATTGAAATCGTCAGAAAAAAAATTGAAATGTAGAGATGTCAGGTAATTGAAAGGAACTACTCTGGGCATCTCTCTCCTAGAAGGATTCATGTTGCTGACATGCTTGCATCATTTGTGCATTAGCAGCTAAGCGACTATCTTTCTTCGGAGGTTACCTTTTGCCGATGTGCCCACCTCACTTCTGTATTAGCCACTAAGCGAGTGACTCTTCAGAGGTTTCGCTTTGCCGACGTGCTCGCCTCGCTTGTGTATCCTCGGAGGTGGAGCCCTTACCCTGATTCCATCTCTCACTTCCAGGCCGGACAGACACACACACTTCCACGCGTAGACATTTATATATAAGTCTAGCTGTGTAAGCCTGTGCTGTAAAAAGCCCGGACTCCTAGAAACAATTGAAATCGTCAGAAAAAAAAACTGAAATTTAGAGATGTCAGGTAATTGAAAGGAACTACTCTGGGCATCTCTCTACTAGGAGGTTTCATTTTGCCGATGTCCTCGCATCATTTGTGCATTAGCGGCGGGAGGAAAAGTAAAAGGGAAACCGTTTTGCCGATGTTAACGGCTAAGCAACTTTGTCTTTCTTCTGAGGTTTCGTTTTGCTGACGTTCTGGACCCGCTTGTGTTATTAGCGGCTAAGCGAGTTTTCTGTGTCCTCGGATGCGGAGGCCTTACCCCGACTCCACCTCTCACTTCCGGGCCAGACAGACAGACAGACACACTTCCACATGTAGACGTTGTCACACACGTGCACTTAGGAGGCAGTCAATAAGCTCAACGGTGAGTGAAATATCGTGAGATGAAGGGTTGATATACGGTAACGGTGCCTCTCTCTCTTTCTATCCGTCAGACAAAAATAAGAAAAATAAATATGCGCTGATGGATTCCAAAGATGGCCGCCGAAAACGTCACGTCCGTCAAAACTAAATGACGTCTCTTCTAGCCTCTTCACATGACATCAATTCCGGCTCCTCCTGATGAAACCGTTACCAGTTCCACATCACGTCCGGTACGCCTTTGATGATGTCGCATCCATCCCACAGTTTTGACGTCATCTCCTGCCAACTCACTTCCCATCTCCATTTTGTTTTTGTCCGTATATAAATGCCATGTTTACATGTAACAATCATCAAATACTATTTATGTTTTTCATCAACAATAAAGTGTACGTCTGTTTCTTTGTCCTACGGACATTATACGGGGACGGTCCCCAAACCATTATATTTGTGAAAGCCTCTTATTTAGAAAGAAGATTTATCACAACGTTTATATATAAGACTAGCTGTGTAAGGCTGTGCTGTAAAAATCATGGGGTCCTAGAACCTATTGAAATTGTCAGAAAAAAAACTGACATGTAGAGATGTCAGGTAATTGAAAGGAACTACTTTGGGCATCTCTCTGCTAGGAGGTTTCATGTTGCCGACATGCTCGCATCGTTTGTGCATTAGTGGCTAAGCGACTATCTTTCTTCGGAGGTTACCTTTTGCCGATGTGCTCGCCTCACTTCTCTATTAGACGCTAAGCGAGTGACTCTTTCTTCAGAGGTTTCACTTTTCCGATGTGCTCGCCTCGCTTGTCTATCCTCGGAGGTGGAGCCCTTACCCCTACTCCACCTCTCACTTCTGGGCCAGACAGACACACGCACTTCCAAGTGTAGACGTTTATATATAACACTAGCTGTATAAGCCTCCTAGAAACTATTGAAATCATGACAAGAAAAAATTGAAATGCAGATTCGGCGATTTCGTTTTGCCGACGTGCTCGCCCCCCTTGTCTATCAGCAGCTAGGCGAGGTTCTCTCTCCTCGGAGGTTTCGTTTTGCCGATGTGATCACCTCGCTTGTGAATTAGTGGCTAAGCGAGTTTGTCTTTCGTTTACCGTTTCACTTTCGCGACAGAGTCGCTTTCTTTCAGCTTCATGCTGTAGCCTCGTTCTTCTTTCTTCTTCTGATTCGTTAACTTGATGGCTGCCTTGCCAGCTCTTTCAGCTTCATGCTGTAGCCTCGTTCTTCTTTCTTCTTCTGATTCGTTAACTTGATGGCTGCCTTGCCAGCTCTTTGAGCTTCATGCTGTAGCCTCACACTTCTGTACCGGACAGACAGACACACACACTTCCATGCATAGATATTTATATATAAGATATAGTCTCGCTGTAGCCAGGAGTATAATATTTTCTTCTGGAGACAACCAGGAGTGAATCTTACTTAAAGCTGGGTGGAGCCAATTAGACCGCTGAGTGTCACATTTCTAAACCAATCCAATGCCTTGTGAAGGCGGCGCTCAAATAAGGGGTGGGAACTTTGAACTGCAAAGACCAGTGGTGTTCCTGTTAACCTGTTCCGACGGACAGCAAGCTTCTGATTAAGATGAAACATCTACAGTTGAAAAATCTTTTAAAACAACCCTATTAGACATATAAATGTGTGTCTTGTGTGCATCAACATACCCCGATGCAAGAGAAAAACCTTTCTGTAGCCTCAGACTATTCACTGGCATTTGAAGACATCAGTAAATGAGCGGTCAGTGTCAATGATATGTTGTCACAGGTGCCGTGTGTGCTCTCTGTTGTTCAGTGTGACATCGATTTTGTCGGAGTCGAGGTAAACTTGAAAGAATTAGCAGCCATTCATGAAAATATGAACTGCTTGAATATGCGCTTGAAGTAAATGGTGTGTCTCACTCCGCCAGTAGACTACCATTAAGAATGATGATTACGAAGGGCTATTGAAGTTTTCAGTTCTCAAAACACCCAAAAGAGCCAATCTGCCAAACGCCACCTGTAGAAGCACAACGAGGCTGCACAACATTCGCCTTCTGACTGCCCGTCTAAACGAATAACTAAAATAAGTTAACCTTGTCATTTAATTAGAAATGCAAACATGCAATGCTAGAATACAGTCGTGGAACTTTAACACGTGTCACACACGTGTGATTAGGAGGCAGTCGAAAAGACTAAAGGTGAGAGAAATATCGTGAGATAAAGAATTGTCACATGGTACTTACCTGAATCTATTTTCTCCACAGAAAAATAATTACCTTCATTTCCGGGTTCCAAAATGGCCACCATGATGTCAATTCCGGCGACTCGATATGACGTCACATCCGGCCATCACAACTGACTTCACATCCGGTTCCTTCAAGATGACGCTGTTTCTGACTCCTGCATTCCGCGTCACTTCCTGCCAAACATTTCCTGTTCCCATAATTCATTGCTGTATTTAAACGCCATTTTGTACCATAAACGTTGTCAATTGTTACCTCTCAGGACTTTTGATCATTTATTTTTGCATTTTTTGCTTTAATTGTCCACAGGACAATATATGGGGATGGTCCCCAAAACTTTATCTTTATGGAGTTTCTTCTTTTTTGGGACATATTTCCACACACGATATATATTGCTCTGTACTTGTACTATCACTGTTGTACTATTGTACTTTGTTCTGTGTATTATATTGCATTGACCCCCTTTTTTGACAACCACTGCATGCCCAACCTACCTAGAAAGGGGTCTCTGTTTCAATTGCCTTTCCCAAATTTCCTTCATTTTTTTCCCTACAAGAGTTTTTTTTGGGAGTCTGTCCTTCTCTTCTTAGAGAGTCAAGGCTGGGGGGCTGTCAAAAGGTGGGGCCCGTTAAAGCCCATTGCAGTGTCTCCTTGTGTGATTTTGGGCTATACAAAAATAAATTGTATTGTATTGTATTGTATATCCGTAGACCACAATGCTTATCTAAGCTCTGTTTGATGTTGTTATGCCATATACTGAAGCAATAGTCAGAATGAAAGAAAGACGCTGTAGCAGGCACACTCTTAAAATGAATGGTTCTTTAATGGCATTTTATGGTTCTATACCTGGTTGTGTAGTTCTTTGTAAAACTATTGCTTGACAAAACACTGTTTCATTCTGGGACAAGTTCTTTGCATGTAAAGTTGGTTTTTATGCTTTGAAAACTTTCCTAATATGTATGGAAAAAAAATAAAATTTTTAAATTATGGTAGGCTACCTAGCAGGAGGGCGGCATTGTGGCGCAGTGGTAGCGCTGCTGATTCGCAGTTAGGAGACCCGGGTTCACTTCCCAGGTCTTCCCTGCGTGGAGTTTGCATGTTCTCCCCGTGTCTGTGTGGGTTTCCTCCGGGCGCTCCAGTTTCCTCTCACAGTCCAAAGACATGCAGGTTAGGTGGATTGGCGATTCTAAATTGGCCCTAGTGTGTGCTTGGTGTGTGGGTGTGTTTGTGTGTCCTGCGGTGGGTTGGCACCCTGCCCCAGATTGGTTCCTGCCTAGTGCCCTGTGTTGGCTGGGATTGGCTCCAGCAGTCCCCCGTGACCCTGTGTTCGGATTCAGCAGGTTGAAAAATAGATGGATACCTAGCAGGAAACTAATAGATGAAAACCAGGACTAAGCCTGTGTTACATACGTATGCAGCAAGAGTCCTTTTTAATTCATGACCCATCGGTAATTCACAGATTTGTTAACATCTGTTCCTAGTTATTTAATGTAGTAGTCAATGACTTGCGGGTAAATGCAGACAGAGGCTGTTTATGTGTTCTCATCCTCTGAGATCTGACTGCCACATTTGATACCATTGATCACAATATTCTTAGAAATTGCCTTAGTCAATGGGTGGGCCTCTCTGGCAGTGTCTTAAATTGGTCTGAGTCCTTCCTGGCAGGGAGAAAATTTTTTGTTAGGTGTGGTAATTATACTTCAAAGACCCCTGATATTCTATATGGTGGTCCACAAGACTCTATCCTGGGTCCGCTGCTCTTTTCGATTTACATGCTTCCGTTAGGTCAGATTATCTCAGGGCATAACGTGAGCTACCACAGCTATGCTGACGGCACACAACTGTATTTATCAATAGCGCCTGATGACCCCGACTCTCTTGTCTCACTGACCACCAATGTCTTACTTGTGTTTCTGAATGGATGAGTAGTAATTTTCTCAAACTAAATATGGAGAAAACAGAAATTTTAGTAATTGGCAAAATGGATATAATGAGAGTATTAGAAATAAACTTGATGCATTATGATTAAAAGTCAAGACGGTGGTAAAGAATTTAGAGATAACTATTTACTTTGAACTGAATTTTAAATCACATATTAATCAGATTACTAGGACAGCATTTTTTCATTTAAGGAATATAGCAAAAGTTAGACCTCTTATAACTCTGCAAGATGCTGAGAAATGAGTTCACACTTTTGTTTTCAGTCATCTAGATTACTGTAACGCACTCCTTTCAGGACTACCCAAAAAAGACATCAATCGATTACAATGAGTGCAGAATGCAGCTAAGAAAGCAATCTTAACTAGGAAAAGAAAATCTGAGCACATCACCCCAGTCTGAGCGTTGCTACACTGGTTACCTGTGTCATTTAGAATTGACTTTAAAATACTGCTTATAGTTTACAAAGCCTTAAATATTCTGCTCCATCCTATATTTCAGAATGTCTTTCACCTTACACTCCAAATTGTAACCTTAGATCTTCAAATGAGGGTCTGCTTAGAATTCCAAGAGCTAAACTTAAAAGTAGTGCTGAGGTGGCCTTCTGCTGTTTTGAACCTAAAATCTGGAATAGCTGACCGATAGAAATTCATCAGGCTAATACAGTGGAGCACTTTAAAAAACTGCTAAAAACTCATTACTGTAACATGGCTTTCTCGCAGCTTCATTTTAGTTTAATCCTGATGCTCAGTATATTCAATTAATTAT